>NW_027513163.1:0-258403 GCF_048772815.1 Callospermophilus lateralis
AGGTTGTCCGAGCATAGACAGCAAACTCAACATAGTCCCAACGTTTGGACTTGGGGTCAGGTATATCTAAAGTATACCATCCATTGTTATCGGATGAAGAGCCTTTATGCCACTTTAGGTAACTAGAAGTCCACCCTTCATGGTAACCAAGTGAGTGGTAAGAATAGCTACCACGTTCATCATGGAACCTGCATGACTTATAGGGGCACCCATTATATATCTCAGGCTACCAATGACAATAGTCTTTGGTTTGATGAAAAAGGAAGCAAATGAAAGGCCAGTTCCAGCTACCAGGGACGAAGGTCCTTGAAGGTGACAATTTTAGGGAAATAGATGTGCAGTTGTGGATGAAGCAAGCAGTTGCATCCACTGCGTGGACATTCTGCATGCCATGTCCTGAGTATCATTCCCGAAAAGTGAAAAAATACATGGTAGCAGAGGAGGGTAAATACCAGTCCCGGCAGAGCACAGAAAATAAGCAGAGCACAAAAAACAAGCAGTTAGACAAGACTAGGGTGTTGGGAGAGCTCATTGTGCCTTCTTTAAGAGGAATTGTTCTGCGGGGTACACCGTGTTAGCCACAACTTAAATGGGTGAGATGGGAGTGGAGAGCAGGAGTAAAGGGGAGGTTCAGGAGGTGATTCTTGGAGTTCCTCTGGGGTGGTTCTGTCATCATCAGGTGGGGCCTCTTGGTGATGGCTTCAACATAGATATGTGAATCCAAGGGGTGAGACAGTTGTCTGATAAGGAGAGTTAGGTGGAGTTGGGGGTACAGAGAATGACAGGATAGGGGCCTTCCCATTTTGGGGCAAGAGGCCCGTTCTCCTCTGGGGTATTGTAATTGACTAGACTCCCAGCTGTTAAGGGAGGAGTGTTTGGAGCGGAGACTGGGTCCAGAAGAAGCCAGTCCTGATATTTCCAGAGTTCCGAGCGAAGATAAAACAAGAGAGGCAAAGACAAATCTCGGGTGAGAGGTCCTTGTGAAATGACCAACCCAGGGGGTATAAGAGGTCTTCCATACATTATCTCAAAGGGAGACAGTAAAGATGGTTTTTAGGGAGAGCTCTGATTTGAAACAAATCCAAGGGAAGGAGTTTGACCCAGTCTAAGTTTAATTCCATTGTCAATTTGGTAAGGACTTCCTTTAGAGTACGATTTACCCTTTCCACTTTCCCTGAAGCCTGAAGGTGATATGGACACTGAAAATGCCACTTGAAGGAGAGGGCTTGAGAGACCTATTGTGTGATCCTAGAAATAAACTCAGGGCCATTGTCAGATTGTAGGAAAGTGGGCATTCCAAACCTGGGGATGATGACTGTCAGAAAGATTGAAGCTACAGTGGAAGCCTTTTTATTGGAAATGGGAAATGCCTGAACCCAACCAGAGAAAGTGTCCACAAAGACAAGGAGGTATTTAGTGTGCCATACTTTGGGCATGTTGGTGAAGTGTACCTGCCGGTCAGCAGTGGGAATGTGTCCCCGGACTTGGTGGGAAGGGAAAGTTTGGACCTTAAAAAAGTATGAGGGTTGGTCCGCCGACAGATCTGACAATTAGAGGCTATATTCTGTAGCATGGCTTTGTCAGAGGGGGTGAGGGAGAAGAAGCTCTGTAAAAAGAGGGTCAAAGACTGAGAATTGGAATGGAATAGAGTATAAAGGAACTTGAAAAGATCCTTGTTCTTACTGGAAGAAGTAGTGGCTTCAGATGAGATGTCTAAGGTGACCATTATATGTCCCCAAGGGGGGGCAATAACTGGAAGTGGTGGCAGCCATTTGTGCCGCCTGGTTAGCTTTGGCATTGCTCTCAGTGATAAGAGAGCCATCCTTCTGATGGGACCTACAATGGACAACTCTCAACTGGGTTGGTAAGTGGGAGGCCTCTATCAGATTGGTTATAAGAGCCGAATTAGTGATCGCATTACCTTTGGTGGTAAGTAGTCCTCGCTCCTTTCATATTGCAGCATGGGAAAATAAGATATGGAAGACATATTTTGAGTCAGTATAAAGGGTGAGGGATTTTCCTTGTGCTAGAAGGCAGGCACGAGTGGCTGCTATAAGTTCAGTCTGCTGGTTGGTAGTTCCTGAAGGTAGAGCTTTGGCCTCTATAATCTCAGTGGCTGAAACTACAGTGTATCTAGAGTAATGAGTGCCATTCTGCCTAAAGAAACTGCCGTCAGTGAACCAGATAAGGTCAGGCTTGGTGAGTGGTCCCTCAGAAATGGAAGAATGACAGGGGAGGAAATCATCTAAGGTTTCCAAGCAATTATAAATTGTTGTGTTAGACGTGGGAGTCATTGGGAGCAGTGAGGCAGGGTTCAGTGCAGAGCAGGGGAGGAAAGTAATATTAGGGTTTTCCAGAAATGAAGTGAGGAGCGACAGAACTCTGGACGGAGGAAGGGTTTGAAGGCCCTTATAAGCTAATAGATCCTTCAAGTGATGAGGGAGTGAATAGTTCAAGGGGCTCCAAAAGTCAGCGTAGAGGCTTCTTTGTGTAAAATTTGTTCAGCAGCCAGAGCTTTTAAGCAAGGGGCCCACCCACAGATTGTAGGGTCTACTTTATTGGACATATATGCCAGAGGTGCAAATGTAGGCCCTTAGTTTTGACCTAAGACCCCAAATGCTTGCTCCCCTTTTTCATGGACATATAGATGAAATGGTCTTGAAAGATCAGGAAGGTGAAAGGCAGGTGCCTTTAAGAGGAGTTGCTGAAGCCTGCAGAAGTGGTAGTTAGGGCAGGAGGCAAGAGATTCACTAGGGGGTCCCTTTGCTAGGTCATACAGGTTTTTGGCTAGAAGAGAATAATTTGGGATCCAGGCCCTAAAATAAATGCTAGTCCTAGGAATGATAGTATTTCGGCTTTCGTATGGGGCACTGGAAAATCAGAAAGGAGTTGCCTCCTATCCAGTGTTATTTCCTTTTTCCTAGGTGTAATGCAAAAAACAAGATAGATGAGAGAAAACTAGAAAACATGGGCCTTGTGGGGAGACACCCTATATCTCTTGTATGCTAGGAAATTAAGAAGCTGAGCAGTGTGGGATTGAGAGTGTTCCCAAGAGGGACTACATAGAAGAAGGTCATCGACATATTGAAGGAGAGTAGAGTCAGGACAGGTCGGGTGAAAGGATGTGAGGTCCTGGGCAAGAACTTGGCCAAAGAGATGGGGCCTATCCCTGAATCCCTGTGGGAGGACAGTCCAGGGAAGCTGACGAGAATGGCGGGTGTGAGGGTCAGTCCACGTAAAAGCAAAGATATCCTGAGATTCTGATGACAAGGGAATAGAAAAGAATGCATCTTTTAAATCTAGGATCAAGAAGTGTGTAGTAGTGGCATGGATCTGAGAGAGGCAGGTGTAAGGGTTGGGCACTAGCGGGTGGATGGGGACCACAGAGGAGTTGACAAGGTGAAGGTCTTGAACCAGCCTATAGGACCCATTAGGTTTCTTAACTGCCAGAATTGGGGGTGTTGAAAGGAGATTGTGTAGTCCTAATATACCCCTTTCATAATAAATCCTGGATGATGGGTTCTAATCCGAGGAGGGCTGTGGTTGTGAGTAGATATTGTGGTTGACTAATATATCTTGAAGGGTCGTGTAAGACAATATGAATAGGATTTCATTTAGCCATACAGGGTGTAGTTGTGTCCCAAACCTCAGGGTTAACCGGTTTAGATAGTCGTGGGAGACTGCATGAAGGAGGTTTATCTGCCCCTAGGAACATCATGAGGAAATGAGAGGTAGGATAATGTGGGTTGATATGTGAATGGTGACTTTTAATAGTGAGAGTATGTCATTAAGACATGACGGCCATCTGGGGTTTCTGGGTCGAGTTTTGTGTACTGTTGAAGGGCCTTGGTTAGTCTATCCTGGAAATCTGAAGGTATTTCCTCCTTTCTTTGAATGACCTCCTGCACCTTTTAAAAGTTAACAGCCTTGCGGGTGGCCTTTTTCAGCCCCGCCAAGAGATAGGATGTAAAAAGGTCACGAAACTGTAAGCCTTCACGGGTGTTGTAATCCCATAGGCGATCCTGCTCTGGGACAGCATGAGGGCCTGTGGGGTGGGTAGGATTGGTCCTCTGATTTTCATCAGCATGGGCTTGGGCTAGCTCCCAGACTCATTGCCTTTCCTTGGGGAGAAGTGTATTGGCCAAGAGCATGTAGATGTCATGATGAGTGAGGCTACATACTTGCAGGACCCATTGAAACTTCCGAATGTAAGTGGTGGGGTCAGTGGTGAAAGAGCCTAACTTCCTCTATAGCTGAGTAATGTCCGACATGGAAAAAAGTACGTGGACTCTGATGACACCCTCGGGACCAGCTACCTCACGAAGGGGTGCAATTGTCTTGGGGGTGGGAAGGAGTCCCTTAGACCTGGTAACAGGAGGACTGAAAGAGGCAGGCGGTGGACAGGAAGGAGAGGGAGAGGAAGGGAGTGTCTCTGTGGAGGAGGAGGAGCAGGCAGAAGAGGGCGGAGGGGAGAGGGATGAAACGGAAGGCGGAGGATCCATGGAATTAGGCAGAGGAAGAGGAAGGTATAGCGGGAGAGAAGGGGAAGATGGGGCGGGGGGATAAGGTGGGGGTTCATCTGCTTAGTCGAATGAGGAAGAATCTGTGAAGTCAGGAATAGAAGTAGGGGAAGAGAGGGGTTTGCAAGCAAAGAGGACCTGAGAGGGAGGAAAAAAGGAGCAGAGAGCAGGGTGCTGTGTGTGAAGGCTAAAACCTTCAATGCAGGGAATCTCCCTCCACTTTTTCAGATGCTGGCAGTAGTTAAAAAGGTCCCGGAAGAGGTTTGGATCTAAGGAGCCTTCTGGTGGCCAATGATTACCATTATCCAGTGGATATGTAGGCCAATCATGGGTACAGAATTTGATTAAAAGTTTGGGCTTGATGTCTGGTGTGAGGGAGAGTGTGGCCAGATTTTTTATTAAACATTTGAGAGGTGAGTCTTCAGGTGCAGACTAAGAGGTGCCCATAGTCACAGGGTGAGATGGAAGAGAGAGAGAGAGAGAGAGAGAGAGAGAGAGAGAGAGAGAATGAATAGGAGTAAGCAAGAAAGACAAAGAGAAAACCCGGCCTGGAACGGCTTCCAGGAAGCTCAGGGCAAACGGGGGGTCAGGTGGGCGTCCCCAAAATGACCAGCCATCACGAGGAAATACAGAGGGCACTACCTGGTCATCACCAGTGAAGTGCGATCTGTGAAACCAAAAGGAATTGGAGCCAAGGGCAACCTGACGTCAGGAAAGTTTTCAACTGCAGCAGAAGAAGTCAGTAATGAAAACAAAACTCTGGCTCTGACAGAATGCAGTTCCAGGCCAGGAGTTCAGTTTTCCCAGAGCAGAGAGGCAGCTTCAGCCAGACACAGCAGCCCCACAGGATACAGCAACTCTAGCCGGCAGCAGCAGCGGCAGTGGAGCAGGAAAATCCATAAAGCCTCTCGTGTAAACTCAGAAGCCTCATACCCCAAAAAGAAATGGAACACCAGAGGGTCCACTGCAACTAGTAAAGGTCTTAGTGGGAGGAATTCCCTCTCCCCTACCAGGCGTCTGGAGTGTGCCTGACGATCACGGTCACAAAACTAGTGGCAGCCTGAAGGGAGTTGGCGAGCTGGGGTCAGGGGAGGATTACTTACATCAGATCAGTGGTGAGTGCAGAAAGCTGGCGTCTGAAAAGAGCGGACTAGGGCAGAGTGTGAGTGGGGGACGGGGCTCTTGTTGGAAAGAGCTCACCCGTATCCTCTCATGGGGCACCAGAATGAAAGAACTCCCCACGCAAAGACTCTTCACCAGAAAATTCCAATTTTATTGCAAAAAGCTGTGTGCTTATATATAACTAAGGGGGAGATGGAAGGGCTTAGATAAATGGCAGGCAACCCATTTATTGGCAAGTTCTTTCAGATATCACCTCCGGAGCCCAGGAATTTGTTCTCATTGGGGCTAAGGTTCTCCGCCAGCGAGATTTGAAATTGGAGGAGGCGGGAGAGTTCACACGGGCGGGAACTTTTCACGCCACTGCAGAAAAGAAGAAGGTAGGAAGAAAAAGTTTTTAGGCGCCATGTTGGGAATTTTCTCTGGGTTATGTCTGCCGTTTATACTTTTCCCAACAATGAGTATACCAGAAGATTGACTGGTTTTCGTTAAAATGGTTTTTAACAGAGATACCAGAAAGTTGCATCCTGCTGAGTAGTGGGCCTAGAGCAATGGTGGGCAGGTGTGTGATAAAACATCTGTGGGGTGGCCATGTGGATCTGCCATTGGCTTCCAAATGGCTTGTGACTGACATGGTGAAGCCAGCAGACCCATATGTAAAGGCATCTTGAAATATGGAGAAGTTTCAGGACATTGTTCAGAATCAGGTTGCTATAGTCAAGGAGGCAAGCTATGTGGGATAGAAGTCTTGTTCTTTTATTCTCCTGCAGACCCTGAGCCACCACACGTTACAGAACTCCCTCCCGCACTGTGTCCCAGTTGAAAACCTTGCATATCGTGAAGCAAATACAAAACTTCCAGTGCAACAGCAAGAAACACCACGAAAATGGAGGATGACCATATGGTTTCACAGTCCACATGGTAGACATTTAGCCCCCAGTGGCCACAGTTTACCTGAAAAGAGAGAATTCAGCACTGCTGACTCATGTTCATTGAAAAAGAAGAAACCATGTCCTCCAGGTCTCATAGATTCAGTCACAGCTTTGATGGTCTCACTAGAAAGGAAGCTAAAGCTCCTGACAATAACATATGTTTCAAGTGCCCAACCTCACAGGCAGATTCTCAAGAATTCTCTAGGCCAGTAGACCTCCATGTTTGTGGAGTGTTTACCCTGTCCTTTACTTTTGGAAACTCCTCTACCACTTCCAAGGTTTTTAACTCCTGAGCATATTCCATTCCAGATATGTATTCACAGATTTTCTAACTCTTCTCTTCTAATTGTGTCTTACTTAGGGCAAAGGTATTCTCAAGGCATTGTTCTGGATGAGAGTGGGAAGATTTTTGTGTAGCACATATTTACATACACATTGGATTCATTTTCAAATTTTCCATTCGAAATACTGAACCCCTGATACTAACCCATACCGTACTAGACTCTGACTACAAATCCTAATATGATGGAGAAAAATAACCCAAATAGAATAGAAATACAAGCAGTTCACAGGAGGCACGGTGTATATTTGGTCTTGCCTTTTGCATGATATAGGGTAGGAGTTATAAATCTTGTCAATTTTTTGTTGAAATAGTTCTCCATGTGTTTTGAAAGTTAACAAATATGTGAATTTCTGTTTCCCTTTCTCTGTAGGCTATTCAGCACATGTATTTTCATATGCACATATAGAATCTTACCTGGTATCACACGTACATTCCTGTGAGGTGGCTAACTTGGCAGATACAAAGTGTGAGAAGAGATCACTCCTCCTAAACGCTTTTGAAACTGAAAATTCGAACTGTGAGTGAGCTTCCTAGTTGAACAACATTATACATAAATCCATGTTCAGTAAAATTAATATTTTTGGATCTGTAGATGATATATATTTCACGATGAATTTTGATTGGCATATATATTGCTACTTTTTAATGTCATTGTTTGTGTTTTGTATATATATATATATATATATATATATATATATATATATATATATACTCTCCAGATTTTTTAAAATATGAAATATATGCATCTTATTATTCACTCCCTACATTCATTGATGTTCATGTATGTGGATTTATAGTAAACTTTTCACAAGATTATTCTCAGAAGTATTCATTCACCTGAAATACATATTTTTTTTCCAAGTTCTGAAAACTAACTTCAGTGAATGTTGCATACAAATCCTAATATTTCTCCAGTAACTGACCCAGTTTAACATTAATGCAAGTAGATTCCTATGGGACATGATGTATATTTTGATGTTAGTTTTTATTCAACACTGGTTCATTACTATTTCTTCAATTTATGCACATCATAGTATATATATTTCATCCAGAAGTTAGTAAATTTATACACATTTGTTTTGCTTTCAATCACTTCCTGCTTCAGAACACATGTATTCCTCCATGTTTCTTGACTGGTCTTTTCATGAGACTTCTTCCCAAACACATTATTTTTGATTTCCATAATCACTTTTGAAGCAAAACTTACACACTCTTCATGATAAACCATAACCCTAATATTACTATTAGATGTATAACTCGTTGGAATGAATGTATGTATATCAATATAAGATTTCCTGTATTTTTTCAGATATCAATTCGATCCATTATTTAAAGTTGGAACTAGTTATATTATTTATTCACAGTATGGTCTACTCATGCATTATCTCTATATTCATAGACACAGAGTACACCTATTTGTACACCCAATACTAATTTTATGTCTTCAAAATATTGCTGCAAGAAATGGTGGAAGAAATACTCATGTCTCCTGATCTATATATTCATTTTATCAAAGTAATATTTTGGACACAAAAAGCAAAGGTCACACTTATGATTGTACCAATGTAAAAGTCGTTCTAGCATTGGAGGAAGAGACAACCAAGAGACTGTCTCATGCAACAGCAAAGGGTTTATTGGCGGTAAAGCATGCTGGGGCTCAGACCTAATTTGAATAGAGCCTAGAGCCCTTAGAACATCTTAAGCAGAGCTTACATACTTAACTTGGAGAGGGAAGGGAAGGAAGTTTATTGGTGGTTCAGGGCGAATGGACGGTTTGTGTGCAACTGAGTGAGGGATTACATTCTGCAGTTTGGCATTTGGGGACAGCACATTCTGGGAACAAGATTACCAAACAGTTCTCAAGATTTCAATAGTGTTTTGTTAAGAATACAGAAAAACAGGAAGTGACAAATACCTATTTTATTAATCTTTCATTCCCCACTTCTTCTTCTGGTTACGTTTAATCATAAAATTGATCATTGAGGGGTGTCACATTTTATGTCTGCTAGTGGGGTATATTGTTGTCTGATTACCAAAATTTAACTTGTCCAATTTGAGCTTGAAGAAATGAAACTACTCGGTGGAGCAAACAGGGTCTACAGTTAGCAATAATATGATGATTATTAATGGACCGGGCAGAGCTGATAAAAGCGTAGTTTACCAGGGGGACTGTGTGAACGAAGACTGTAAACACCCTTTTGGGGCCTCTCTCTCTCGTTGATGTGCTTTAAGGTGTCTTCTCAATTTACTCATAGATAATTTTACAACCAGTATGATCGGAATAAAAACAACATTCTTCCCTCAATACAGCACAATGGCCCCCTTTTCTCATGAAGAGGAGGTCCAACCCTCGCCTTTTCTGTAAAACAACTTCAGAGAGAGATTTTAAAGATTCCTGTAAGGCTGTGATGGAGGTTTAATATCTTTAAGCTTTGTTCTACTGCTGCTTCTAATTGGGTCATTTGTTGTGTTCCATGGACTACGGCAGTGGTTCATGTGCCCAGCCCTGCAGCAACTTCTATTCCTAATAGGATGGCTAAAGTGAGGAATACAGATTCCCGGTAGAACCGGGTTGTATGCCCCCTGCTATTTGATCTTAATGAACCTGCATCATGATAGAGCACTCTGGGAAACATCTGCACCATTACATAATTAATTGCACCAGTTGACAATTTTATGAAAACATAAACAATGTTTAAGTATATAGAATAATACTCTTGTTGGTATGGACAGGGCAAGGCACATAAGATAGCACCGAAAACAGAGAAACAGTCCTATTTGGTTGCAACCGGATATAGAGGGCATTGCTTCTGTTGTAATCAATTAATCTCTTGAACCCCAAGTTTAGGTAGTTTTAGAATTTTGTACCCAATATGTAATGGAAGGGGCTCACAAGTTCACAGTCTGCAGAAGTCCACAAAAAGCAGTTTTTGTTTCTTTTTTTTTTTTCCCTCTGTTCTGGGCAAGTTAACTTTTTAAGGACACCCAGGAGAGGGAGAGCTTTTTTCTTCTCTTTTTTGTTTTCTCCCTGCCAGCTGTTACCATGGGGTCCAGTTGGTAACTTCTTTATCTTACAAATGTAGCCATCCCTGTGAAGCCCCAGCTCAAGGCCAGAGGCCTTTTTCACATATTTTGTGAAAAATTAGTAAGGGGGTGTCTAGCTTAGGAGTGCTGATTTTTCCAGCCAGTTGCCAAGTAGAACAGGCAACACGAAAAGAGGAAGTTTGTCTACATTGAACTCTTTTATAGGGACTCTTTTGCTGAAAGTCCTAAAGTCAGCCTTGGTGAAGAATTTTGGAGAAGGTCAGTTAAGACTTTTTTGTGGGCCTTTTACAGAGGGGAAAGATGGGGAAGGCGGAGGGGAGAGCAGCTACGTGGATCTGTGTATGAGAAAGGAGAGATGTAAAAGAATAATGAGAAAGGGGTTTGGGATTTTCCTAGCAACAAAATCGTGAGCAGTAGAACAGGTAGAGCAGAGGGGAAGACGGGAGTGAGTATCCCAAAAAGTCTCTGAGGGACTTTAAATTCTTAGTAACCTGTTTTCAGTGATGACAAAGCAACTTTAAAAGCCATTTTTATTACATCTTGGATAGGGTTCTGAGGGCTCTCCTCAGCTGGTTTGAGCTTTGGTATAGCTGGTAAGAGGACCTGGTGGGACCCGGTGCGGGCACTGACAGAAGAAGAGAGGAGTGAGTTGGTGGAGGGGTGCCTCACTACCTGCTACCTCAGCAAGGGGGCAATTGTCTGAGAACCGAGGTTTGGGTTTTGATCTAGAAATTGGAGAGGAGAAATCAGGTTGCTGAGGTGGAAGTGACAGCAGAGATTCTGGAGCAGAAGGCAGAGGGTGAGGATCTATTGGAGAAGCATAGTTCAGGATGTGAGAGAAGGAGGGAATTGGCCTGCCCATAGGGGAATCTCCTTTCACCCTTTTGAGCACTTGCAGAAGTTAAAAAGGTCACACAGAATTTGAGGATCTAGAGACCCATCTGGGGGCCATCAGTTTTGATTGTCTAATTGGTAATATGGTCAATGCTGTGTACTGAATTTGATGAGGAGTTTGGATTCCACCAGGCAGCCCCTGTATGCTCACATCCCCATGACTTACAGAAGAAGTCGGCTTTTGCCCCACACATCCATGGCTGTTTGTGGTTTTGATAGTTCGCTGGGAAAACATAGTAATCTAGGCTAGCCAACCTGCATCTGGCTCGTGTGTCCTTACATCCATAATGTTTGTTTCCATTATATATGGTACAGAAGGCATTTAACGAAATTTTAGTGGGATCCTCTTCTTCAGGGATATCCCAATAGGAACGACCTATAGCCAGCTGACAAATATCTGGGTGGAGAGATGGCCACCAGGTCCCTAAGGGGGCTGTATGCGAGATAGATCATACTTCTTGTCTAGTAGGATTTGTGATTAGCCATCGCTGCTGTACGGGCTGATGTGCATTAGGACTACTCGTGGCCAAGGGGAGAATCTATAGCCTTATCCACCTGGTGAATACACCATTTGAAAGGGTTACCACTCTTTTCCAGTATCCAGCCAGAGTCTGGAGAGGGCGCAGGCTTGAGATGAGAGGCATGGATCCAGGAAGTGATTCCGTCTACATATACCACTGTAGGTGTTATAAGTAGCTCCTGGTATGGTCCTTTTCAGCCGGGTTCCAGGGATGACACCTGATGTCGTCTTATGTAGACGAAGTTTCTTACTTGATATCCATGCGGAGTCCCCTCGTCCCCAAGGTGGTAGGCAGTGGCCAGCTGTTTCCACAGGTATTGCTGAGTTCTTTCAAGAGCTTTTAGTCTGTCAAGCAAGTATTTCTTGCATGAAACAGTGCATAAGGCAGGAACATACTCTAATCTTTTATGCCGGTCTCTAAGCTTAATTTCGTTTAGGTCTCTTTAATGGTTCTATTTTTTTTTTCCTGTCCTGAGCTCTGAGGCCTATATGCACAATGTAACTTCCAATTAATCCCCAGGGTCCTGGCTAAGCTGTGACTCACCTGGGCCATGAACACCGTTCAATTAACAGACCCTATTACCTTAGGCAGGCCGTGTCTTAGAAAAATATCTTTCAGGATCTACTTGACCACCGTTTCAGCCGTTGTTTTTTTTTTTTCTTTTTTTTTGTGAGAAAGGATTCAATCCATCCTGAAATTGTATTTACAAAGACTAAGAGATATTTAAGTCCATACCTTGCTGGCTTAATTTCAGTGAAGTCCACTTTCCAGAATTGTCCTGGTCTGGTTCCTCGTAGGTGCTTCCTGCAGGCAGCTTGGAAGTGTAAGCATTAACCAATTGACAGAACCAACAGGTTTTGTGAGTTATTTCCTTTCACTGTGAGTGAGTTAGTCGAAATCTCTGTTCCTGATACTTCAGGAATGCCTGCAGTTTCTTTGAACCAAGGTGAGTAAGTTGATGTACATTTTTAACGTAGTGTAGGGCTTTCTGAAATTGCAGGCTGGGCTCAGTGAAGTTGAGGAGTTCAGTGTCAGTGTTTTAAATGTTATAAAAAGCTTGCTGGTGCTCAAGGGTCCATTGGAATTGGGCATCCTCATTTAACAGAGGGTATAAAGGAGCAGCAAAGAACACAAACCCAGGTATCCATAACCTGCAAAAGCCAGCAGTCCCAAGAAACTCTCTGTGTTGTCCCCTGTTAGATGTGGGTGGTATCTGCACAACAGTTTGTTTTCTGGGCTCAGTGAGCCATCATTTACCGCCCCTAATGGAATACCCCAGGAAGATTACTTCTTGCTGGCAAATTTGGGCCTTTTTGGCCAAAGCTCAATACCCAAGTTCAGCAATTTCAGAAAATTGTGCTTGGGTCCCAGACTCACAGTTTTACTTGGTGTTGGCAGCCAGTAGCAGGACATCCATATATTGAAGCAGACTGACTTCGGGGTGCGTAGTTTTGAAGTTGTAGAGATTTCTGTGGAGGGCTGCATCAAAGAGAGTGGGGGAATTTTTGAACCCCTGTGGGTGTCTAGTCCAAGTTAGTTTACCAGACGTTCCTGTTTCTGGGTCTACCCAGTCGAAAGCAAACAGAAACTGACTATCTTTATGCAGAGTCAAGCAAAATAAAGCATCTTTTAATTCCAGAAGAGTATACCATTTTCACTCAGCTACAGCAAACGGTTTTTTGGGGGTCCAGCATGCTGGGGCCAAGAGCTCACATGAATAGAGTAGAGAGCCCTGAGAACAGCTTAAAGAGAGCTTATATACTTTCCTTGAAGAGGGCATGGAAGGAAATTTTTGATGGGTCAGGGCGAGTGGGCGGTTTGCGTGCAACCAGGTGAGGGAGTACATTCTGCAGTTTGGCAGTTGGGGACAGCACATTCTGGGAACAAAATTAGCAAACAGTTCTCAAGATTTCAACAGTGTTTTGTTAAGCATACAGAAAAACAGGAAGTGACAAGTACCTATTTTAGTAACCGTTCACCAAACAAAATGCAAAGTGAGCATGGAATACTAAAATCAACCATGTCCAGATTGCCTAATGCTCTGAAATGTCAATCCTTTTGTTGTCTACATATTTGTTTCTTCCTAAGATTATACATTTAACTTCAACCATGTTGAAAATGTCTAATCCTATCACTCACCTTATACTTTGCCTGATTTCCTAGTGTCTCGATTGATATCTGCTTTCCTACATATTTTCTCCAGTTCATCATTGTGAATGACTTTTCACATGTGCTAATATTTACGTTCACTCTCTAAACAAAACAATATTGCTAATGAACTTTTGGTCCTAATCCTATACTCACTCTTTTTACTAAACCTACCGACTATATTTCTAATCCTACAGACTATTCATTTTTGACTGGATGTTCTCTTCTACATTCAATCATCCAAGGTACAAGGTCCTATGCCATGGCATATCGATTTATCTGAGACATCTGTGCAGAACATAATTCAAAGCTAAGTATCCCACTAAAGGGCCCAATGCCCTTCAGGGCTTCAAATCGTACCTAGATTTTCTGGTTTCATACTTATATTTCACGGATATATTCTTGTGAATATTGCAGGTTCCCAATACCATTATTCATTCCACAGAATGATGCCTAACCCAAATAGAATATGTTATTAACCCTAACCATACACTGTTCTCTCAATCTAACTTTACAGAAGAGCATAGACAGATTTGGTCTTACAATACAGGCATGTAGGTGATCTTCCAATTGCTGAGAACCTCAAAGGTTGATGCAGAAATGATCCCAGGAGAAGATGTAGGCAGATATAAAGGACCTGAGAGAGCAAAAGTCATCTTCCATGGCAAACAACCTGGTCAGGATGAAACGATGTGTCTGAATCAGCCTCTCTCCTCTTAATATAAAGAAGATGGACCAAACCAGCCCTGTGTGGAGAGCTTCTCCTCGGTCCCTATGGTTGATATACCATTCTAACTTGTGAAAGTGTCACAGGAAGTAGGGGCAGCCACCATCTCAAGGAACCCTTGGAAGCCACTGTTAGGACAAAGTGGTTGCCAAGGCAGTGACCTCATTCCGTTCCTGAAGGAATTGACCTATGTCACATCTTTGGTGATGGAACTCTCTGAACTTGTTATCCAGGAAGCCAGGCACACAGAGCCAGTCCCAGTCCCAGTCCCAGTTTGCTCACTTGTTTGGATTTACCAAGGACAGAGTCTGTCTTTCTTGATACCTAATGATTTGAGGATGGCCAAATGCAAGTAGAGCTCTGAAGACGGGCCTTTCCGGAGAAAGCAGGTAGTGGTCAGCCCAGGCTCCTGACAACTTCACAGAGTTGGACAAGGAGACCAGATCTGAGACAGGACAGTCCATTTTGGGGGAACATAGTATGGTCCACCAGTCAGAGGACACTCTGGAAACTCACAGACTTACTTGGGGGAAGGAGGGGCCTTTGTGAATGTGGGTGTGAGTTTGTGGATTTGTCTCATGTTCTCAGAATAGATAGGAAAGTCAGTATGTTTGGTTTGGAGTGGACTGTTTCTAGATAGTCATTGGACAAGGTGAGTGTTTCTATGTCTGTGTATCTCACTGTGTCCGTGGTTGAAAACATTAGAAATAAGAATGCATCAATGCATATGTCCTATCTAGTAGAAAGCTTCCCAGCATTCATCCTGCCCATTTTAGGAATGGATTGCAGGTTTCATTATTGATGGGCACCACCTACTATCTTCCCAAGTTCCTGTTTTCTTCCTGAATTCTGGCCACTCTCCAGAATAGGCTCATGGTTTTGTGTCCAAGATATGTACGACCTCCAAGCTCTGTGACATGGCCATGTACTGGATAGCTGAAGGGAATGTGAGGATTTCAGAAAACTCAGATATCAGTGTGACCAGGAAAGTCTCAGTGAAGAAACTCTGCTTTGGGCCTTTTGCTAACCTATTTGCCTGTTGCCATGAATGTCAGGAAGGTCTTTGCCTCAGGCCAGCCCTTTGTGAATCCTGAAGAAAACTGTTTTCAAATGGTAATGAATGGGCATCACCTGTGGCTCTTTGCTTAAATGCTTTGGAAAGGGATGTGTCTGAATCTGCCTCTTTGCCCTGTGTGAGGTAGTGGCTTAGATTCTCAGCACCAGTTGGATCTAAAGAAAAATCCAATGTGTGCATCCAAAACCAAAATGCAAAAAAGATCAGTCATGGTGTATGAAGTCTCTCACCTTCCTCTTTTAGGTTCCTGACCTCCATCAAGTGAGAATAGGGATCCTTTGGGACAAATGAGTTCTTTCAAGCCCTGCAGAGATGATTGGGTTTTCTCATGACTCCAAATCACATGAAGAAACAATACCTGACAGTCAGTAGGCCTCAAATTGGAGAAGCAGAGCAGTACTAATGGCAGACCTATGTGATCAATCCTGGTTCACAGAAAGGGTGTCCAGGCTACCCTGAGGTTAGGCAAATGAAGGGAAAGAGACCTTATTTTGGCAACTCTCTTAGGCTGTGCCATTCATGGAAACATCCAGCCAGAGGTTATGATGAATGTATATATGGAAGAAGATGAGGGCCTTGGGGGAGTGTTTTGGTTTTAATTGTGGTCATTTGTGTGGAGTTTGGAAGAGATGACTGGGTCCACCTGGGCTTGAACTCTGGTGTGATTCCCCTCATAGACTGAGTTCTGTAACTGACCTCAGAGAAGTAATTGCTTTGGAATGGGATGTGTCTTAAACAGCCTCTTGGCCCTGTGTGAGGCTTTGGCTTTGATTACCAGCACCGTATGGATCTAAAAATAGATCCCATGTCTGCTTCCAAAACCAAAATTGCCAAAATTGCAGTCATTGTTGATGAAGTCTCTCGCCTTCCTTTGTAAGGTTCTGAAAGAATAAAAGAAATTGAAATTGAAACGTAAAGAACCAGGTTCTGTAAAGTTTCCAGGCTGCACTCAGAGCCTGAAATTCCTGTGGCAGTTAAGACAATTCCTGGAACTGCCCTTTAGATGTGTGTTGAAATCTTCCCTGACCACCTAGTTACTTAACATCCTCTTCCCCAAAACCGTGCAGCTCAGCACATATACATCTCAGGGCTTCAACCAATCAGTTTAAATGTATACCCCTTCTCAGGGCTGACCAATCACACCCTGCATGAACTATTTCCACCAATGAATGTGCAAATCATGTTTTAGCATTGTTATTTGATTTTCCCATGGTATACGGTGATTTGCTAAAGGAAGCTATGATGTATGTTAAGTCCCTGCCCTCTCTAAAGAATGTATATAAAATCTGCTCATGTTGTTCTCGGGGCTCTTTGTTCTTTGCTCCTCTGAAGTGAGCTCTGAGCCCCAGCATGCTGGACCCCCAATAAACCCTTTGCTGTTTAATGAGAAATTCTCTTGGTGGTGTTTTCCTCCGATGTTCGTCCCACCTTTTCATCTGGAGGCCCTAGCTGAGAAATTCAGCAGTGACAAACAAAAGACCCCAACGGACTCCTTTCAGAGTAAGTAAGGTGCCTCTTTTTGGTTTCGGGTTTCAGGTTAGGGCTTGGCAAAATGGCTGTCGGTGGAGAACATTAGCTCTCTGCGACGGTGGCTGACAGATGTGTCACAGAGCCACAGGCCACGTCCCTGGGTGACACTCCAGAGGACTCGGAAAATTGAGGGTTAGTAGTTTCCTCAACTCGGTTATTTTTTGCTTCAGGATGTGGTTTTCCAGCCCATCAGGTTTTGCTGGCTACTCAGTTTTGTTCATTGTCAGGAACTCATGTTGAGTTTACTGTCTGTCTTTATTGTCTAACCCATCAGGTTTTGCCAGTTACTCAGTTCTAATCTTTGTCTTGGACTCATGTTAAACGTTTACTGTTTGTCTTTGTCTGTGTCACGTTTGTGTATTCAATGTCCCTGTTTGAGTAACTCCCATTATGGGACATTATGGGACAAAGCACTTCCATGCCTCTGTCCCTTAACCTTGATCATTGGACTGATGTCCGCTCAAGTACCAAGAATCTTTCTTTTTCAGTAAAATGCCGAACCTGTCAGACTCTCTGTGCTTCAGCATGGTCCATCCTAGGAGTCAGATGGCCCCCAGAAGAATCCTTCCACTTCCCTCTAATCTGAAAAGTCAGAGATATTGTCTTTCACCGGGGCCACGTGGCCACCCAGATCAACAGCCATATAACCCTTCCCCCACGATCCTATCATTCCAACATTCTGCTCCTCCCCCTCTTCCCTCCATTCTGAGTCACAAGACTGGCCACTCCTCTCTCTCCTTATCCTCTACCCTCGCTCCCCAACCCACAACATTTTCCAGATGATCCTCCCACCGCTGACTCAGCCTCTCCGCCGCTAGACGCAATTGGGCCAGACCGAAGCCCTCCAGGGGACTACCCCGCAGCAGCAGCAGCCCCTGCTCCCCTGAAGGAAGCTGGGCCACCTAAAGGAACCCGCAGGAGATGGATAATAGAAAACTCGGAAGCCCCTGTGATGCTCACTCTCTGTCCCTACGGGCCCATGAACCGACCCAACTGGGACCCCAACACCTTTAAATGTAGGTAGCATCTGTCTACTTATCACAGTTCTCTAATAGTGGGTCTCTGAGCGGCCGCCAGAGGGCCGACTAATTTGTCCAAGGTAAGAGAGATTATCCAAGGGCCTAATGAGTCTCCTTCTATGTTTCTGGAGAGAATTATGGAAGCCTATGGGAAATATACTCCTTTTGATCCTCAGGCAGAAGACCAAAAGGCATCTGTTGCAATGGCCTTTATCGAGCAGACTGCCCTAGATATTAAGAGAAAGTTACAACGTCTAGATGTATTATAAGATATGACCTTAAGAGATTTAGTCAGAGAAGCTGAGAAAGTATATTATAAGAGAGAAACTGAGGAGAAAAGGGAATAGAGGAGAGAGAAGGAAAGGGAACAAAAGAAGGAAGAAAGAAGCAAATGGCAGAGTAAAGCATTGCTTAAAGTTCTGGTCACAGCAGCAAATAGGCCAGAAGTTAAAAAGCAGGGATACATAAAGGGATACATACATACATACATACCTGGGCCCACGCCAAAGGCTGCCCCTGGCCTCAAATCAATGTGCCCACTGTAATAAAAAAGAACACTGGGCCAAAGAGTGCCCCCAAAAGAAGCAGCCTTGCCAGCCCGTCGTGCTGACTCTAGAAGAAAACTAGGAAATTCGGGGCTCAGATCCCCTCCCCCAGCTCAGAGTAACATTTGAAGTTGAGGGGAACACAGTGAACTTTGAAGTGATTACAGGAGCAGTATACTCAGCGCTTAAGACTTCACTGGCCCCCCTATCAATTAAATGGTCCCTAGTTCAAGGGGCTAATGGCAGTAGATATCGGGCTTGGAAAACTAAGATGAATATGGACCTCGGAAAAGGAAAAGTCCACCACTCTTTCCTAGAAATCCCAGAATGCCCGGCCCCATTGATGGGCAGGAATCTGCTTACCAAACTCCGGACTAGAATAACCTTTAACCCTAATGGTCCCCAAGTGGAGGTTCTAAAGCCTTCAGTATAAACTCCCATAGTCACATCTTTGACTATGTCCATAGAAGATGAACATCAACTCTTCGCGCCCCGTAGGACTGATCAAACAGGCAAACTACCCCATAAATGGATAAAAGATTATCCTAATGCCTGGGCAGAAACTGCTGGGTTAGGTCTAGCCATCAACAACCTCCAATAGTAGTAGAATTAAAAGCCTCTGCGTCTCCAATTAGTGTTAAACAATATCCTCTAAGCAAAGAAGCTAAGGATGGGATAACGCGCCATATTCATAAATACCTGGCTCTTGGGGTCCTAAGACCCTGTCAATCAGCCTGGAACACCCCCCAGTACCAGTAAGAAAGCCAGGAACTGGGGACTACCGTCCTGTTCAAGACCTAAGAGAGATCAACAACAGAGTGCGTGCAGGACATTCACCCCACAGTACCCAATCCATATAATTTGCTTAGCACTCTGAATCTGGAGCGGAAATGGTACACTGTGCTGGACTTAAAAGATGCTTACTTCTGCTCGCCTCTACATAAGGACTGTCAGTTGCTGTTAGCTTTAGAGTGGATAGACCCAGAACCTGGAACATCTGGCCAACTAACCTGGACTAGACTCCCACAGGGGTTCAAAAAATCCCCCACTCTCTTTGATGAAGCCCTCCACAGAGACATCAATGACTTCAAAACTGCGCACCTCAAAGTCACCCTACTCCAATAGTGGATGATCTTCTACTGGCAGCCGACACCAAGGAGACCTATGAGTCTGGGACCCAAGCACTATTATTCGAGCTTGCTCGGCTTGGATATAGGGCTTCTGCCAAAAGGCCCAAATTTGTCAGCAAGAAGTAATCTTCCTGGGTTATTTTCTTAGGGGTGGCAAACGATGGCTCCCTGAGCCCAGAAAAAAAAAAAAAAACGTTGTGCAGATACTGCCCCCATCTAATAAGAGAAAACTCAGAGAGTTTCTTGGGACTGCCAGCTTTTGCAGGTTATGGATTCCTGGGTTCGCATCTCTGGCTGCCCCTTTATACCCGCTGATAAAGGGGGATTCCCACTTCCAATGGACCCCTGAGCACCAACAAGCTTTTGATAATGTCAAAAAAAGGTGCTGCTATCTGCTCCGGCCTTAGCATTCCTAGATGTAGAAAACCATTCACTCTCTACCTCGAGGAAAAGAAAGGAATAGCACGGGGAGTGCTCACTCAGTCTTTGGGACCTTGGGAAAAGCCGGTAGGATATTTATCCAAAAAACTGGACCCAGTGGCTAGCGGGTGGCCCCATTGCTTAAGTGCTATAGCAGCGGCAGCCCTTCTAATAAAAGATGCTCATTAATTAATGTTGGGACAGAAGCTAACCATTATAGCCCCCCATGCGCTGGAGAGCAACATCGGTTAGCCTCCAGAGAGGTGGCTATCAAACTCCAGAATAAACCACTACCAGAGCCTCTTGCTTGACAAAGACAGAATAACACTGGGACCCCCTGCTCCACTCAACCCAGCTACACTGCTGCCAGAAGAATCATCAGGACCCGTCACTCATGAGTGTCAACACATACTGGCAAGGAAACCAGTATACAACAAGACTTGAAGGATCAGCCACTGCCTCGCCCTGAAGTCGTATGGTTTACGGATGGCAGCAGCTTCCTCCAAGATGGTAAGAAGGGAGCTGGAGCAGCAGCAGTTAGCAAAACTAATTTCATCTGATACTCTGGTCTCCCAGAAGGGACATCAGTCCAAAAAGCAGAACTGATTGCCCTTATGAAAGCATTGGAACTAGTAACAGGCAAAAGGGCCACCATATAAACTGATAGCCACTATGCATTTGCCACTGTTCATATGCACGGGACTATTTACCAACAATGGGGGCTATTAACCTCTGCCGGGAAAGAAATAAAGAATAAAGATGAGATCCTCCACCTTCGCTCAGCAGTGCAGGGCCATAAGGAACTAGCTATAGTGCACTGTCCAGGGCACCAGAAGAGAAACAACCCCGTGGCAGTTGGAAACAGAAGGGCAGATGAGGAAGCTTAATTGGCAGCCCTAAACGGAGTGACTCTGTTAACTTTTTCCACACCGGGGGGAAAAAAAATCAGGAGACTTGGCCGCCCCGGAACATTCAGGCAACTTATCATCTGAGGAGACAGATACAGAACTCTGGGACCCTACAGAGCCAAGTTTACAATTTCAAAAAGCCCACCTTTATGTCAAAGATGTACACCAGCTCAACCACTTAGGCTCAAAGAAGTTATAGGCACTCTTAAAGGACCAAAGAAAGGACTTATTATTGACTGACTCACAGAGGAAAAAAATAGCTGAGCAGGTAACTAGAGCTTTTCAAGTCTTCCAATTAGTTAATACTTTCCCATCAATGATTCCTGCAGGGAAGCGCATACGAGGAACCAGACCAGGACAATTCTGGGAAGTGGACTTTACTGAAATTAAGCCAGCAAGGTATGGACTTAAATATCTCCTAGTCTTTGTAGATACTTTTTCAGGATGGGTCGAAGCCTTTCCCATGAAGAAAGAAACAGCTCAGATGGTGGTCAAAAAGATCCTAGAAGACAGTTTTCCAAGGTTCAGCCTGCCTAAGGTAATAGGGTCTGATAATGTACCGGCATCCGTGGCCCAGGTAAGTCAGGGATTTTCCAGGACCCTGGGGATTAATTGGAAGTTATATTGTGCTTATAGACCCCAGAGCTCAGGACAGGTAGAAACGATGAATAGAACCATCAAAGAGACTTAACGAAATTAATTTGGGAGACCGGCATAAAAAATTGGACTATGCTTCTACCTCATGCACTTTTTCATGCAAGAAATACCCCTCCGCCTCTTTGTGTAACCTCACCCCTTATGAAATTCTCTATGGTGCCCCTCCTCCATTAAGGGACCTAACCCCAACTCTGAGATTAATGATTCCTTTCACACCCCCTTGCTAGACAGACTTAAAGCCCTTGAACAAACCCAGCACCCAGCGATACCTGTGAAAACAGTTGGCCACTGCTTATCATCCTGGAGATGAGGGAACTCCACATCGATATCAAGTTTGAGACTTCGTCTACATGAGACAGTGTCAGGTGTCATCCCTGAAACCCTGCTGGAAAGGACCATACCAGGTGCTGCTTATAACACCTACAGTGGTGAAAGTGGATGGGATCACTTCCTGGATCCATGCCTCCCATCTCAATCCTGCGCCCTGTCCAGACTCTGGCTGGAAACTGGAACAGACTGGTAACCCTCTCAAGTTGCATGTACGTGGTGTGGGTAGGGCTATGGATTCTTCCCCTGACCACCAGCAGTCCTAATCCCCATCAGCCTGTTCAGCAACAATGGCAAGTTATAAATCATACTGGGCAAGTACTGTGGTCTATTTCACATACAGCCCCCTTATGGACTTGGTGGCCATCTCTTCACCCGGACATTTGTCAGCTTCCAAAGGCCTCTCTGACTGGGATCTCCCTGACATAGTGGACCCCACACAGATTCCACTCAAACCCAAACCAGGGCAACATAGACCAACTTACCCCATGAATTATTGATGTCATCTTCCCCAGCTCAGGTGTAAACTAGCCATTCTTGTTTATTAAGTGTGCCCAGCTGATTTCTGAAGTCGCAAACAGGCCCAAACCTGTGGAGGACCCAGTGACTTTTATTGTAGATCTTGGGGTTGTGAACACACGGGAGCTACATTGTGAAACCCAAACTCCCCAGACAGTATGATTCGGGTAGGATGAAATGACATCTGGATTGATCCCAATAAATGTACTACTATCCAAGTGGTGTCAAAAACTTGCTGTGGAAAAAATAGTCTATGTTACCCCCTCAATGTAACTTTCACTTCCAAAGGAAGGGGCTACCTCAGAACAACATGGCCTATGGGAAATACTTGGGGAATGCGATTCTATATTAAAGGCCTTGGTTATGACTTTGGTCTCTGGTTCACCATCCGGCTTAAAAAGGAAGAAAATCCCACAGCAATAGGGCCCAATCCCCTCAAGTCAGGAATTAAGCCTCCTAAACCTCCCATGCCTAGATCTACCAAAACCCCTCTACCATCTCATACTTCGCAGTTTCCGTCTTTGCCTACTTCCCCAGTTCAGAGTACAGCTGACTCCTCCCCCTGGGAACTAATTAAAGGACCCTTTATGGTACTGAACTCCACACAGTCAGAACTCCTTGCATTTCAGCCCAGGTATTTGACAGCTCTGTAAATTATTGTGTAATGGTGCAGATACTCCCCAGGGTGCTCTATCATGATGCAGAATCCTTTGAAGGTCTACTAGGGGGACAAACAACCCGATTTTGCCGGGAGCCAGTGTCCCTTACTCTAGCCATCCTATTGGGGCTAGGAGCTGCTGCAGGAGTGGGTACAGGAACAGCTGATATGATCCATGGGTCACAACAAATGGCCTGATTAGAAACAGCAATAAATCAAGACTTGAAGACATTAGAGACCTCCATCACCGTTTTGCAGGAATCCTTAACCACTCTCTCTAAAGTTGTTTTACAGAACAGGCGAGGATTAGACCTCCATTTCATGAGGGAGGGGGGCCTCTGTGCTGTACTGAGAGAAAAATGCTGTTTTTATGCTGACCATACTGTAGTTGTAAAATAATCCATAAGTAAATTGAGAAAATGCCTTGAAGAGCACCAGAGAGAAAGGGAGATTCAAAAAGTGTGGTTTGAGTCACGGTATACCCAGTCCCCCTGGTTAACTACACTCCTATCAGCCTTAGCTGGACCCCTGATCATGCTTATGGTGTTGATAACTGTGGGACCTCGTTTGCTTAACCGCATAGTTTCCTTTCTCCCGGCTCAGATTGGGCAGGTAAAACTCATGGTAATCAGACAGAAATACACTTCACTGGCAGAAATAGAATGTGAGACCCCACAATAATTATGATTCATTACTTTTAAGATTAAAAGTAGGCAGAAAAAGGAGTGAGAAATGAAAGAATTAATGAAATTGAAATTGAAACGTAAAGAAACAGGTTTTGTAAAGTTTACAAGCTGTGCTCAGAACCTGAAATTCCTGTGTCAGTGAAGACAATTCCCGGAACTGCCCATTAGATGTGTTGAAATCTTCCCTGACCACCTAGTTACTTAACAACCCCTTCCCAGAAACCGTGCATCTCAGCACGTATACATCTCAGGGCTTCAACCAATCAATTTAAATGTATACCCCTTCTCAGGGCTGACCAACCACCCCCTGCCCGAACTGTTCCCGCACATGAATGTGCTAATCATGTTTTAGAGTTGTTATTTGATTTTCCCAGAGTATATGATGATTTGCTAAAGGAGGCTATGATGTATATAAAGTCCCTGCACTCTCTAAAGATTGTATATAATCTCTTCTCAAGTTGTTCTCGGGGCTCTTTTTTCTTTGCTCCTCTGAAGTGAGCTTTGAGCCCCAGCATCCTGGACCCCCAATAAACCATTTGCTGTGGCATGAGACAATAGGTGCTTGGGTTTTCTCATGTCTCCAAATCACATAAAGAATCTATACCTGACAGTCAGTAAGCCTCAAATTGGAGAAGCAGTGCAGTATTAGCGGCAGGGCTATTTGATCACTCCTGATTCAAAGGAAGGGTGTTCAGGCCACCCAATGCCCTCTGGACTTCAAATATTACCTAGATTTCTGTTTTCATACTTATATTTCACCAGTGTATTCTTGTAAATAGCGCAGGTTCCTAATACCATAATTCATCCGGCAGAATGATTCCTAAACCAAATCGAACCTGTTATTACCCTTAACCATGCAATATTTCCTCAATCTAACTTAACAGAAGAACAAGGATATTGTTGGTCTTACAATACAGGAATGTAGGGGATCTTCCACCTGCTGAGAACCTCAAAGTTCCATGCAGAAATGATCCCTGAAGAAGATGTAGACACCTATGAAAGACCTGAGAGAGCAAAAGTCAACTTCCATGTAAAACAACCTGGTCAAAATGAAGGGATGTGTCTGAAAGCCTCTCTCTTCTTAATGTAGATTAAATCGACCAAACCAGGCCTGTGTGGAGAGCTGTTCCCGGGTGCCTATGGTTGATATACCATTCTATCTTGTGAAAGTGTGACAGGAAGTATGGGCAGCCTCCATCTCATGGGACCCTTGGAAGCAACTGTTAGGACAAAGTGGTTGCCAACACAGTGACCTCATTCAGTTCGTGAAGGAAGTGACCTATCACACTTCCTTGGTGATGGAACTCTCTGAACTTGGGATCCAGGAAGCCAGGCACCCAGAGCCAGTCCCAGTCCCAGTCCCAGTGGTTTCACTGGTTTGGATTTACCAAGGACAGAGTCAGTCTTTCTTAGTACCTACTCTAGTGAGAATGGCCAAATGCCAGGAGAGCTCTGAAGAGGGGCCTTTTCTGAAAAAGCAGGTAGTGGCTCAACCATGGCTCCTGACAACTTCACAGAGTTGGCAAAGAAGACCAGGTCTGTGATAGGACAGGCCATTTTGGTGGAACATAGTATGGCCCACCAATCAGAGGACACTCAGGATACTCACAGACATACTTGGGGGAAGGATGTTCCATTGTGGGTGTCGGTGTGAGTTTGTGGTTTTGTCTCATGTTCTGAGAATAGGTAGGAAAGGCGGTTTGTTTGTTTGGACTGGAATGTTTCTAGAAAGTCGTTTGACAACGCAAGTGTTTCTATGTCTGTGTATCCCACTGAATCCGATTTTGTAGACATTTGAAAAGCGAATTCATCAATGGTTGTGTCCTGTCTAGTAGAAAGCTTCCCAGCATTCATCTTGCCAAATTAAAGAATAAAGAGCTGCTTGCCTTATGGATGGGCAACACCTATTATCTTCCTAATATCCTCTTTTCTTCCTGAATACTGGCCACTCTCCAGAATAGCCTCATGGTATTATTTCCAAGATATGTACCACCTCCAAGCTCTGTGTCATGATCTTGTACTGGATAGCTGAAGGGAATGAGAGCATCTCAGAAAACTCAGATATCAGTGCAACCAGTAAAGTCTCAGTGGAGAAAGACTTCTTTGGACTTATGCTTACCGATTGTTCTGTTGTCCTGAATGTCAGGAACGCGTTTGCCTGAGGCCACCCCTGTGTGAAACCTGAAGAAATCAGTTTTCAAATGGAAAAGGATGGGCGTCACCTGTGGCTCTTTGCTTAATTGCTTTGGAAATGGATGTGGCTGAATCAGCCTCTTTGCCCTGTGTGAGGCAGTGGCTTAGATTCTCAGCACCTGATGGATCTAAAGAAAGTTTCCAAGTGTGCATCCAAAACCAAAATGGCCAAAGAGCAGTCATTGTGGATGAAGTCTCTCGCCTTCCTCTGTAAGCTTCCTGACCTCCATCAAGTGAGAATAGGGATCCGTTGGGTCAAACCAGTTCTTCAAAGCTCTGCAGAGGCTAGCCAATAGGTGCGTGGGTTTTCTCAGGACACCAATTCACATAAAGAATCTATACCAGACAGTCAGTTGGCCTCAAACTGGAGAAGCAGAGCAGTATTAAAGAAGGGCTATTTGATCACTCTTGGTTCACAGGAAGGGTGTCCAGGCCACCCTGACTTTAGGCAAATGAGGGGCAAGGGAGCTTATTTTGGACACTGTCTTGGGCTGCGCCCCTCATGGAAACCTCTAGCTAGAGGTTATTCAGAGTGTCTATGTTGAAGAAGAGTGCCATGTGAGAGTGTTTTGGTTTTAATTGTGGTCATTTGTTGGTGGTTGGAAGAGAATCCTGGGTCCACCTGGGCTGGAATTCTGGTGTGATCCCCCTTAAAGACTGAGTTCTGGAACTGACCTCAGAAAAGTATTGCCATTAAATGTGTTGGGATTTTAGGCGGCCATGCATGAGAGTCGCCATTGGAAACTGAGATCTAAGCCTGGGGTGGCTATTCACCAATCACTGTCAATCTCAGCCAGGATATCACATGATTTTATTATGAAAGACTTGGCAGCCATTGTTGACAGTCAAAACACACATGGACCTCACATTGTAGACGTCAATGGGCCTGGCTTCATGTGGCCTTTTGGCCACGCTTTGGGAAGCCTTGCCTCTGAGAATTCTCCAGAGGTTTCCTTGAAATGTGCTTCCTAAAAATTTAATGGTTCCTGAATGAATTGAAACCCACAGGTTCTCCAACTTCATCATTGAAAAATGTCTAGATAAATACCATGAAATTTTTGAAATTTCCATGACCAGGTGGCACTGGAGAACCTTTGGATGTCCTGTTGCTGATCAAGAGTGTACCAGACAGTGCCTTCCTTGACTGGGTTTCATGAAAATGGTGTAGAACAGAGCTGCCAGTATGGTGGAGCCTGCTGAGTAGTGGGCCCAGAGCTGTGGTGTGCACTTGTGTGATACATCTGTGGTGGGGTCATGTGGATCTTACTTTGGCTTCCAAATGCTTGTGACTGACATGGTGCAGCCAGCAGACCTTTGTATATTAAGCCATCTTGTTAGATGGAGAGTTTTCAGGGCAATGTTCAGAATCAAGTTGCTATGGTCAAGGGGGCAAGCAATGAGGTGTAGAAGCCTGGTTGGTGCATTCTCCTGCAGACCCTTACCCACCACACGTGACAGAACTCCCTCCAGCACTGTGTCCCAGTTGAACTCCTTGTATTTTGTGAAGCAAATACCAAACTCCCAGTGCAGCAACAAGAAACACAACAAAATTGGTGAATGACCAAATGGCTTCACAGTCTACACAGAAAGATTCTTAGACCCCAGTGGCCACAGTTTACCCACAAAGAGAGAATTCAGCACTGCTGCCTCATGTTCATTGGAAAATAAGAAACCATGTCCTCCATGTAACATAGATGCATACACAGCTTTGATGGTCTCACTACAAAGGAAGCTAAAGCTCCTGAAAACAACATATATTTCAAGTGTACAATCTCAAAGACAGTTTCGCAGATGTCTTGAGGCCTGCACACTTCCATGTTTGTGGAGTGTT
The DNA here is from genome assembly GCF_048772815.1 of Callospermophilus lateralis. NCBI lineage: Eukaryota > Metazoa > Chordata > Mammalia > Rodentia > Sciuridae > Callospermophilus > Callospermophilus lateralis. Next base: position 27,748 of record NW_027513163.1, read on the forward strand.
TACAGTCTCCATTACTTTTGGAAACTCCTCTACCACCTCCAGTGTTGTGAACTCCAGAGCATTTTCCATTCCAGATATGTATTCATAGATTTTCTAACTCTTCTCCTCTAATTGTATCTTACTTGGGGCGAAGGTAATGTCAAGGCATTGTTCTGGATGAGAGTGGGAAGATTTTTTTGTAGCACATATTTGCATACACATTGGATTCATTTTCCAATTATTCATTCAAAATACTGAATCCCTCATAGTAACCCACTCCCTACTAGACTCTGACTACAAATCCTAATATGATGGATAAAAATAGACCAAACCAAAATGAAATACAAGCAGTTCAGAGGATGCAAGGTGTACATTTGGATGTTCCTTTTGCATTATATATGGTAGGAGTTTTAAATCTAGTCATTTTTTTGCGAAACACTTCTCCATGTGTTTTTAAAGTTAACAAATATGTGAATTCATGTTTCCATTTCTCTGTAGCCTATTCAGCACATATATTTTTATATGCACATATAGAATCCTACCTGGTACCACACGTACATTCTTGTGAGGTGGCTGACTTGGCAGATACAAATTGTAAGAAGAGATCACTCCTGTTAAACACTGTTGGAACTGAAAACAACCTATGAGTGAGTATCCTAGCTGAACAGCATTATACATAAATTCATGTTAAGTAAAATGAATATTTTTAGATATGTGGATGATATATATTTCATGGTGAATTTCATTTGGCTTGTATATTAATACTTTTTAATTTCTGTGTGTGTATTTTAATGTCTATATATATATATATATATATATATATATATATATATATATACACACTCTCCAGAGTTTTCAAAATATGAAATAAATGTATCTTATTATGTACTCCCTAAATTCATTAATATTTAAGTGCATATTTATAATCAACTTTTCATAATATTATTCTAAGACATATTCATCCTCCTGAAATACGTATTTGTTTCCTAGTACTGAAAACTAAGTTCAGTGAATTGTGCATACATATCCTAATATTTTTACACTAATTGACCCAGGTTAATATAAATGCAAGTAGATTCCTATGGGACATGATGTGTATTTTGACGTTCATTTTTTTTCAACACTTGTACATTACTATTTCCTCAGTTTATGCACATCATAAGATATATATTTCATCCACAAGTTCACAAATTTAAAGGCTTTTGTTTCACTTTCAATCACTTCCTGCTTCAGAATCCATGTATTTCTCCAGGTTACATGACTGGTTTTTCATGAGACTTCTTTCCAAACACATTATTTTCGATTTCCACAATTAGTTTTGAAGCAAAACTCACACATTCTTCATGATAAACCATAACCCTAATATTACCATTAGTTGTATAACTGGTTTGAATGAATGGAGATATATCAATATAAGGTTTCCTGTATATTTTCAGATATCATTTCGAACCATTATTTAAGTTGGAACCAGTTATATTATTTATTTACAGTATGGTCTATTCATGCATTATTTCTATATTCATAGACACAGTGTACACCTATTTGTATTCAAAATACTAATTTACACGTCTTCAAAATACTGTTCCTAGAAATGGTGAAAGAAATACTCATGTCACCTGATCTACATATACATTTTATCACAGTAATATTCTGGAAACAAAAAGCAAATGTCACACTTCTGATTGTACCAAAGCCTAAATGGAAATTGAACATGGATTACTAAAATCATCCATGTCCAGGTTGCCTATTGCTCTCAAATGTCGATCCTATTGGTGACTACATATTTGTTTCTTTCTAAGATTATATATTCAACCTCAAACCTGTTGAAAATGTCTAATCCTATTACTCACCTTATGCTTTGCCTGATTTCCTAATGTCTCTATTGATATATATTTTCCCCAGATCATCATTGTGACTGCCTCTTAACATGTGCTGACATTTACATTCACTCTCTACATGAAACCCTATTGCTAAAGACCATTTTGTCCAAATCCTATACTCACTCATCTTTCTAAAACTACCGACTATCTTTCTAATCCTACTGACTATCCCTTTTTGACTGCATGTTCTCTTTGACATTCAATCATCCAAGGTACAATGTCCTATACCATTGTATATTTATTTATCTGAGACATCTGTGTAGAAATTAATTCAAAGCTAAGTATCCCAATCAAGGGCCCAATGCCCTTCTGGGCATCAAATCTTACCTAGATTTCTGTTTTCATACTTATATTTCAACTGTATATTTTGTAAATATCGCATGTTCCCATAACCATTATTCATGCTGCAGAATTATTCCTAACCCAATCGAACATGTTGTTAACCCTAACCATACACTGTTTCCTCAATCTAACTTTACAGAAGAGCAGGGAGAGAGTTGGTCTTCCAATACTGGATTGTAAGGTATCTTCCACCTGATGAGAACCTCAAAGGTCCATGCAGAAATGATACGTGGAGAAGAAGAAGGCAGCTATGAAGGACCTGAGAGAGCAAAAGTCATTTTCAATGTTAAACAACCGGGTCAGGATGAAGAGATGTATCTGAATCAGCCTTTCTCTTCTTAATGTAGAGAAGATGGACCAAACCAGGCCTGTGAGAAGAGCTGATCCCATGTGCCTATTGTTGATATACCATTCTAACTTGTGAAACTGTCACAGGAAGTAGGGGCAGTCTCCATCTCCTGGGACCCTTAGAAGCAAATATCAGTACACACTTCCTTGGTGATGGAACACTCTGAACTTGGGATCCAGGCAGCCAGGCACACAGAGTCAGTCCCAGTCACAGTCCCAGTGGTCTCAATTGTTTGGATTTACCAAGGACAGAGTCAGTCTTTGTTGGTACCTACTGAAGTGAGAATGGCCAAATGCCAGGAGACCTCTGAAGAGGAGCCTTTTCTGAGAAAGCAGGTAGTGGCTCAACCATGGCTCCTGACAACTTCACAGAGTTGGCGAAGGAGACCAGTTCTGAGACAGAACAGGCCATTTTGGGGGAACATAGTATGGACCACCAGTCAGAGGACACTCAAGTTATTCACCAATATACTTGGGGGAAGGAGGTGCCGTTGTAGGTGTTGGTGTGAGTTTGTGGTTTTGTCTCTTTTCTGAGAATAGGTAGGAAAAACTGTTTGTTTGTTTGGACTGGAATGTTTCTAGAAAGTCGTTTGACAACGCGAGTGTATCTATGTCTGTGCATTCCACTGTATCTGTGGTTGTAGACATTTGAAAAGTGAATGCATCAATGGTTGTGTCCTGTCTAGTAGAAAGCTTCCCAGCATTCATCCTGCACAATTTAAGAATGGAGAGAGGCTTGCCTTATGGATGGGCAACACCTACTATCTTCCTAAGTTCTTGTTTTCTTCCTGAATACTGGCCACTCTCCAGAATAGCCTCATGGTTTTGTTTCCAAGATATGTACCACCTCCAAGCTCTGTGACATGGCCATGTACTGGATAGCTGAAGAGAATAGAAGCATCTCAGAAAACTCACATATCAGTGTGACCATTAAAGTCTCAGTGGAAAAACACCTCATTGGGCCTTTTGCTTACCTATTGTTCTGTTGTCCTGAATGTCAGGAAGATCTTTGCCTCAGGTCACCCCTTTGTGAAGCCAGAAGAAAAGAGTTTTCAAATGGAAATGAATGGGCATCACCTGTGGCTCTTTGCTTAATTGCTTTGGAAAGAGATGTGGCTGAATAAGCCTCTTTGCCCTGTGTGAGGCAGTGGCTTAGATTCTCAGCACCTGATGGATCTAAAGAAAGTTTCCAAATGTGCATGCAAAACAAAAATGCCAAAAGAGCAGTCATTGTGGATGAAGTCTCTCGCTTTCCTCTGTAAGCTTCTTGACCTCCATCAAGTGAGAATAGGGATCCTTTGTGTCAAATCAGTTCTTCAAAGCCCTACAGAGGCTAGCACATAAGGGCTTGGGTTTTCTCATGACACCAATTCACATAAAGAATCTATACCAGACAGTCAGTAGGCCTCAAATTAGAGAAGCAGAGCAGTATTAAGAGCAGGACTATTTGATCACTATTGGTTCACAGGAAGGGAGTCCAGGCCACCTTGACTTTAGGCAAATGAGGGGCAAGGGAGTTTATTTGGAAAACTGTCTTGGGCTGTGCCCCTCATGGAAACCTCCAGCCAGAGGTTATGAAGAGTGTCTATATGGAAGAAGATGAGGGCCATTTGGGAGTGTTTTGGTTTTAATTGTGGTCATTTGTGTGGTGGTTGGAAGAGATGCCTAGGTCCACCTGGGCTTCAACTCTGGTGTCATTCCCCTTACAGACTGAGTTCAGGAACTGACCTCAGAGAAGTATTGCCATGAATTGTGTTGGGATTTTAGGAGACCACGCATGAGAGTTGCCTTTGGAAACTGAGATCTATGCCCAGGGTGGCTTTTCACAGAGCATTGTCAATCTCTGCCAGGGCATCACATTATTTTATTCTGAAAGACTTGGAAGCCATTGTTGACAGTCAAAACACACATGGGCCTCACATTGTAGACCTCAATGGGCCTGGCTTCATGTGTCCTTTGGCCACTCTTTAGGAAGCCTTGCCTCTGAGAGTTCTCCAGAGTTTCCTTGAAATGTGCTTCCTCAAACATTAATGGTTTCTGAATGAATTGAAACCCACAATTTCTTCAATTACATCCTTGAAAAATGGCTAGATAAATACCATGAAATTTTTGAAATTTTCATGACCAGGTGGCACTGGAGAACCTTTCAATGTCCTCTTGCTGAGGAAGTGTGTACCAGACAGTGCCTTGATTGACTGGGTTTCATGAAAATTATGTAGAACAGAGATGCCAGTATGTTAGAGCCTGCTGAGTAGTGGGCCCAGAACTGTGGTTTGCAGGTGTGTGATAAAACATCTGTGGTCGGGCCATGTGAATCTGCCATTGACTTCCAAATGGCTTGTGGCTGACATTGTGCAGCCAGGAATCACTTATATGTCTGATAACTCTCCATATAAGGCATCTTGTTATATGGAGATGTTTCAGGACAATGTTCAGAATCAGGTGCTATGGTCAAGGGGACAAGCTATGTGGGATAGAAGCCTGGTTGATGCATTCTCCTGCAGACCCTGACCTATCTCATGTGACAGAACTCCCTCCAGCACTGTGTCCCAGCTGAATTCCTTGTATTTTGTGAAGCAAATAACAAACTCCCAGTGCAGCAGCAAGAAACACCACGAAAAGTGGAGGATGACCAAATGGCTTCACGGTCCACACGGGGAGTCACTTAGCCTTCAGTGGCCACAGTTTACCTACAAAGAGTGAATTCAGCACTGCTGCCTCATGTCCTTTGGAAAATAAGAAACCATGTCCTCCAAGTCACATAGATGCAGATCCAGCTTTGATGATCTCATTAGAAAAAAACAAAAGCTCCTGACAACAACATATATGTCAAGTGCCCATCCTCAGAGGCAGTTTCTAAGGAAGTCTTTAGGCCGGCAGAGCTCCATGTTTGATAGCGTTTACCTATTAGACCAGGATGCAAGAAAATACCACTGACTCCAATTAAAATCAAGTTAAAGCAAGCTTATAATTTCCACTGCCCAGGTGGCCTCTCCCTCCCAAAACAGTGGAAACAAGACAGCCACCCCAATTTCCTACAGCCCAGGTTTATAACCCAGAATTTTACACTACAGGGGGGGTTACAAATATCAGAACTCTGACAAGCATCACACTAGTCGTAGTTTATATATATATATATATATATATATATATTTTTTTTTTTTTTGCTGGCCCCAACATCAGAATTTATGAGGACCATTAGAGCCTCAGAGAGGGTCATTGTCTGGCCAGGGAAGGCCAATATTTATGAGGTGTCAATAAAGTTTCATAGAGGGCTGTTCCTGGTCAAAGAGCCAGGCATGGGTGAGTTCAAGGCCACGGGCAGGCATTCCAAGCAGGTTCAGAATTTGGTGTAATTTATAGTTAAGCCAAAATTTTCTTTTCATGGCTTTGTGGCAAGATGGATCCAAATTTTAATAAAAGATCAGGTTGGGTCTATCATTCCCCCATTTTCTAATGTGTCCCTTTCAAATCTTTGATAGGGTAGGGGAAGAGCACTGAGGGAATTTTAATACCTCAGGTAACAGTCTCCATATTTTTTTTACCTCACACAAAACCAGTCTCCCTGATTTTACCTTACTTAATTAATTACTTAAAATGAAAGTCTATTTATTTTTGTCTCCATTGTTGTAAGAAGAGAGGCGTCACTCATTTTGGCTTCTTCTGAGCTGAGAGAGGGTGACATGAGGGGGCACAGCATGAGGGACATGAGTTGACTTTTAGAAGTCAGTTCGGTTTGAAGTCTGGTTGTGGTAGAACAGTTTGTAAAGTCATCTGGGGTCGGGTTCTTCTATGAGAGAAACAAAAACCATGAGTACTGAATTAATGTTGCAGCAGCTGAAACATGTCACTGTATAGATGTCCCCTCATCTGTCTTCAATATCCCCAGTTATCAGGACTTTCAACTTAATATTTAACATTTAGTGTCACAGTTTTCCCACCCCATAAGATACAGTTTAATAATTTAATGTCATCTGATCTTGCAAATTCCTTTTACTAGTATGACCTCTGTGTGTAATAGAGAAACCTTTAATTCTGTTAGTCTGGATAATCGTACTAGCAAACACCAAGCCTACCTGTGTAGGTTAGGAATATCTGTAGGCCTTAAACAAAAAACTTCTGCCTCTTGTAGCTCCTCTTGATAGTCTCTTTTTATACTCATCAGGCATTTCTGTCTGAGAATCCTTCTTTGTAGCCTCCAGTCTTACTTATTTTGGATGGCTACCATAAAGTGTATATGTTAAAATATTATTATAACTATTATTATTTAAAATGCCCAGGAATGGCTGTATTTTGGGTTTATCTGTCTTTGCTAAGAGTTTAAGATGAATCAGTAAAACTGACTTTTGTTTCTATCTATTGTTAACAGTCAGCTGAGATTTTATGGGAGTAATTCCTGGGGAAACTTGAGAGCAGCTTCTCAGTTCTGCTAGTGCCATTTGCGATAGGTGAGTCCAGGTCTTGCTTGACCATGTGGCTTCTCTCGGAAGCATCAGCAATATCTCCCTTCTATGATGACTCTCTTCTTCGTAGAAAATACACTGATTGGCTTTCTGTTCTCCAGTGCTCTCATTAATCTTCCTGATCAGGAGGTTATGTGGCTCAGAGTTGCAAAGTTCTTTAGAGAAGTCTCCTGTTCCCTGGATACAGACTTACTCAGAGGGAAAGAGCCAAATATTTGTTTTATTGTCCCTTTTAATTTAAATTAAATTTTAAATCCTAATCTTAAAGATCCAGCAAATAAATTTTAACAGCCTTATATTAAGAGTACTGTGCTTTAATGTCTATAATTTAAAATTATTTATCTTTTTATTATTTGGGATCTGTATTTTTCTGTCTGTCTTGTAGGTGATGACTTATTATCTTAAATTAACCAATGTTGTGTTCTAAAAGCAACTCGTTTGTAAAACACTAACAGGGAATCTTTAGTTAACTTATAAGGAAATTACAAAATAAAATTAACAAGAGTAAAAATACTTAGTTCGTGTAATAGCTACCCTGAATTTTTGGCTGAGTTATACATTATATCCCCTTTTTGAGATCCTAGTAATCTTGACAGAAAAAAAAAAAAAAACTTCTGAACATAACTTTAAATTAAATAACATCTGACCTACTGCTTTCGTAGTTATTCTCACATGTTGTAAGATGAGACACAGAGCCTTATCTCAGGTAAGGCAGGGCTCTATATAAATCTTAAGTTTTTTAGTTCTAAAGCTGATCTTTGTTTTTTAAATATCATTTACACAGTTTACATAAATTGTTTGAGGTCACATGAACATTAGCTAACACCATATGATATCACATTTAAAACATGAATTAAAGAAATGCTGAAAGTTTTTAACCTTTACATAGATTAGGCGCTCATTAAATTAAAAATATGTTTAAATTTTTCCCCAATGTAAAAAGTAACATAAAACTTTACATATCTTATTGATAACAAGTAAATAAATCCCCAATATATATATATTTTTTTTACCATACAACTTCAGAACACCAGCTTGATGTAATCCTCTTTTAAAGTTTCTACCTTACAGACTTGTATACCTGGAAGATATGAGCACATTAATAGCATCACAATGACATTGATGATTTTATATTAACCAAGTTTAGCTTTTAAAGAAATGGCAGTACAGTGCTCTAAAATAACAGTTCTTATTTAATCAGTTGTTTAATTTTTATGTTTGCTTGCTCTAGATAAATAAAACTTAATAAACACGATGTTATGGGTAAACTTTTGTTTTAAGAAATTTGTGTCGCTTTATCACATGACTGATTTTTACAATCTTATACAGACTTTAGAACAAACTTATACAGACCTTACTAAATCAATCAGATATTTAACAAAAGTACTCATGAATGAGTAATCCCATATCAAATTTACTTCACTTATTTATCAAAATATTAGAGAAATGTATTGAACAGTGTAAACCATTTTTTGTTAAAGGAAAAGTCCTAGAACCAAGGCATATTAGACATTTTATAGACATTAATATTTTATTAGATTTTTGAGCAGCTATAAAAACTTGTAAGCTTAAATTTAAAGACATTTATTGTTATTTGTTTATCCAAATTTAAAGTGAACCATTTAAATCACGTGAATTAAAGATCTTTGAATCCACTTTTTAATATTTGTTTTTATGAGTGCTTTTTTTTAATGATCGCTCCTTATATATGTGAATTTGTATATCATATATATGATATACGAACATATGCATATATAGACATACAACACATAACAAAAGTGTGCACAAATAATAATAGTAAGGCCTTGTAGCTTTTTGCAGGTGAAATCTCCATTGCAATGTTTCAAAACTCCACTGTTGGTCAAAGATAGAACTGATCAGAAAAATATTAACCTAGTTCTGTAGGATCAAATTAATGAGCTCAAAAAAAATACAGAATCTAAGGGAAAAAATGAGAGTCCTAGAAAAAATGACTGGCCAGTAATTAGTAAATACCATACGATTTACCTTTTTTTTCCCACTTAGACATCAGATCAGTCTCCTACTGAGCTTGCAGGCTTCTTTCATTTACATTTCAACATAAGTTCTGGCTGAGTTCTGGAAGGAGCTGAACAAAACTGCTATTCTGAGCAGACACCTCAGGCCTAAGGCACTTAACCATAATTTTCAGGTGAGGATGTTGAAAATTATGATACAATTTTAAGATACAATTCACAAAATTTTATACCTTAACATCTTGTTTTGTCAACAGATACAATACTATGATTTACTATCCTTGTCCAAATTAATGCACTGATACACACTGTGACATTTTCCCAGGCACCGAATTAAAAATTGGTGAAAAAAAAGACTGAATGATTGTTAAGTTACTTGCCAACTTCGAAGTAGAATTCTTTAGTTTTCCATTTTAAGTATTTAAGTTCTCTGGCATGAATTATCTGAAATCATAAACTAAAAAATTACCTAAACCCGACTTTTAACTGCAAGATTGTGCAATGCTTCAAAAACCCATTCAGATACCATATTGTTACAATAAAACATCATCATTTAGACACACATTCAGCTAAGATCATTCCCAAGAAACAATTTATAATATCAACACATTATTGCACATGTCTTTACTGGCCAGAAACAAAGACAAAAGACAGACAGAAAGGAGCTCCAGACTATGGCTGACAGGACAGAATCCTTTAAAACAGCAGATAAGAGAAAAATCTCCTATACCAGTGGCACGATAGATGTCCCCACGAGGGCATCAGATGTTTTTACAGAGGGGCAACCTGAAATGTAATATCAAAGGTCTCCATGGTGACTTTACTGCATTTAGTGTCTCCTTTTCCTTTTTCTATTTTTTAAGAAGACAGTGGTGGCATAATACAGTGCAGGGAAGGAAGGAGGGAATTCACTGAAGCAACAGGACTTCGGCAGCTGCTGGGAGTCCCTCAGTCCCGTCTTTTACTTACAGGATTAGCTCCTCTGGTTCGGTTCCACCCCAAGCACGCTGAATCTCCTAACATTTCAGAGTAGTCAGCTCTCAAAAATTCCGGGGTCAGGGGGGGTATCAAAATTCGTAACTTAAATTTCGGTTCCGGACCTTGAAGCCAATTAATACCAATTTAATATAAGGACAGGGTTTGAGAAAAAGTAAAAGGGAGGTTTACTGCTTTGCTAACAAAGGAGAAAAACAGGGGACTCTGTCCAAAGTTGTGACTCTCTTGATCTGGAGGGACAAGGGGTTTTAAAGGAGTTTCACTTGTTAACCTGGGAGATACTCAGTTATTAGGTCCCCAGCAGGCATTGCCCTCTGCAGTGGGTGTGCTCCAGACAGCCAGCTAGGGGCTTCTCTCATCCTGCTTAACAAAGGGGGGTATAGTGCATCATATTTCTTTAAAACACAGTCCAAAGGGGTGTCAGGCTTACATGCTTTATTACCCATTTTCACGTCCAATATCCTTAAGTTTTTACCACAGAAATCACACAACAAAACGCACAAAAACAAACAAATAAAAAACATTTAGAACACAGAACAAAACACACACACAAAAAAAAAAAACAGAAACTCGGCGAATAAACAGAAAACCAGAGGAGCAATGCAGCGTCTTGCTAAAGCTCTGGGGTAGGAGCTCCTGCGTGCCAGTCAGCACCTCTCTACACTTTCAGAGGTATTCCCTACAGAACAGAACAGAGTAAAGAAGGATTCCTATTACTGTCCCAGACAGGAGTATATGTGAGCCTTCCCCGGCCACCTCTCTGTCATCAGAAGAGTACTCCCTTAACCGGATATCAGATGTTATAAAGGCGCCTCTTACCTATGAAGGCCTCCTCCACCAGGTGCTTGATAATAGTTTTAGTGCGATGGTTCACTGCAGTGATCCACGGACTGAAGGCTCATTCCAAGGCCTTGGAACTTGGCTCTCAAGCCCGGAGTCCTGGAGGATAGGCCAGCTTCAGAATTTCCAGCAGTGTGGCTTTGTGATCTGGTCGGGTCATGTTGCTGGGGAACTCCAAAATGTTAGTCCAGGACACAAGAAAAGACCACTGACTCCAATTAAAATCAAATTAAGGCAAGCTTAATATTTCAACCAGCGGGGCTGCCTCTCCTTCTCAAAATGGCGGGAACAAGACAGCAAACCCACCTTTCCTACAGCCCAGCTTTATAGCCTAGAAAGTTACACAAAAGGGGGGTTACAGAAAACAGAACTTTGACAAGCATCACACTAATTGTAGTTTACATTTTTTTTTCTGGCCCCAGCATCAGAAATTATGAGGACCATTAGAGCCTCAGAGAGGGTCGTTGTCTGGCCAGGGAAGATGAATATTTATGAGGTGTCATTAAAGTTTCAGAGAGGGCTATTATCTGGTCAGAGAGCCAGGCATGGGTGAGTTCAAATCATGGTCAGGCATTCTAAGCAGGTTCAGAATTTGCAGTAATTTATAGTAAAGCAAAAATTATCTTTTCATGGCTTTGTGGCAAGATGGCTCACAATTTTAATGAAAGATCATGTTGGGTGATCAACCCTGTTCCTTACTTTTGGAAAATCTTCTACCACCTCCAAGGTTGTGAACTCCTGAGCATTTTCCATTCCAGATATGTATTCTCAGAATTTCTAACTCTTCTTCTCTAATTGTGTCTTACTTCCAGCAAAGGTAATGTCAAGCCATTGTTCTGGATGAGAGTGGGAAGAATATTGTGCAGCACATAATTGCTTACACATTGGATTCACTTTCCAATTTTCCAATTGAAATACTGAATTCCTGACAATAATCCATACCCTTCTAGACGCTAACAACAAATACTAATATGATGGAGAAAAATAACCCAAACGGAATTGAAATACAAGCAGTTCAGAGGAGGCATGGTGTATATTGGACTTGCCTTTTGCAAGGTAAACGGTAGGTGTTATAAATCTAGTCATTTTTTAATTGAAATTGTTTTATATGTGTATTAAAGTTAACAAATATGTTAATTCCTATCTCCCTTTCGCTGTAACCTATTCAGCACATTAATTTTATATGCACATATAGAATCCTACCTGATATCACACGTACATTTTTGTGAGGTGCCTGACATTGCAGATACAAATTGTGAGAAGAGATCACTCCACCTAAACGCTGTTGGAACTGAAAATTCAAGCTAATGGTGAGCTTCCTAGTTGAATAACATTACACATAAATCCATGTTCAGTAAAATGAATATTTTTGAATCTGTGGATGATATATATTTCATGGTGAAATTCGATTGGCATATATAATTATACTTTTGAATGTCTTTGTTTGTGTGTGTGTTTGTCTGTATATATATATATATATATATATATATATATATATATATATATACACACACACACACACACACAAAATAAATCTCCAGATTTTTCAAAATATGAAATATATGTGTCTTATATACACTCCCTAAATTCATTCATGTTCATGAATGTGGATTAATATTCAACTTTTCACAAGATTATTCTCAGAAATATTCATCCACATGAAATACATATTTGTTTTCTAGTACTGAAAACTAACTTCAGTGAAAAATGCAAACAAATCGTAGTATTTCTACATTAACTGACCTAGTTTAACATCAATGCAAGTAGATTCCTATGGGAAATGATGTGTATTTTGACATTAATTATTATTCAACACTGGTACATTACTATTTCTTCAGTTTATGCACATCATAGGATATATATTTCACCCACTACTTAGCAAATTTATAGGCATTTGTTTCACTTTCAATCACTTCTTGCTCCAGAACACATGTATTTCCCTATGTTTCTTGACTGGTCTTTTCATGAGACTTTTTTTCAAATATATTATTTTCGATTTCCATGATCAATTTTTAAGCAAAACTCATGATAAAACATAACCCTAAGATGACCATTAGATATATAACTGGTTGGAATGATTGATTGTGTATCATTATAACATTTCTTATATATTTTCAGATATCCATTCAATCCATTATTTAAAGTGGATCCAGTTATATTATTTATTCCCAGTATGGTCTATTCATGCATTATTGCTATATTCATAGACAGAGGGTATACCTATTTGTACCCCAATACAAATTTATATGTCTTCAAAATATTGCTCCTGGAAATGGTGGAAGAAATACTCATGTCACGTGATATACATATACATTTTATCACAGAAATATTCTGGACACAAAAAGCAAAGGTCACAATTTCAATTGTACCAAAGCTTAAATGAAAAGTGAGCATGGATTACTAAAAACATCCATGTCCAGGTTGCCTAAGGCTCTCAAATGTCAATCCTATTGGTGACTACATATTTGTTTCTTCCTAAGATTATATATTCAACCTCAAGCCTGTTGAAAATGTCTAATCCTATCACTCACTTTGTACTTTGCTTGATTTCCTAATGTCTTTATTGATATCTGCTTTCCCTCATATTTTCCCCAGTTCATCATTATGACTGACTCTTCACATGTGCTGACATTTACACTCACTCTCTAACCGAAACCCTATTGCTAAAGAACTTTTTGTCCAAATCCTATACTCACTCTTCATTCTAAACCTAACGACTACCTTCCTCATCGTACTGAATATGGCTTTTTGACTAGATGTTCTCTTCAACATTCAATCATCCAAGATACAAGGTCCTATGCCATTGTATATTGATTTATCTGAGACAACTATGCAGCACTTAACTCAAAGCTAACTATACCACTTAAGGGTCCAATTCCTTTCTGGGCTTCAAATCTTTCCTAATTTTCTGCTTTCATACTTATATTTCACCTATATACTCTTGTAAATATCGAAGGTTGCCAATACCATTATCCATCTCGCAAAATGATTCGTAAGCCAAATCAAACATGTTATTAACCCTAAACATACACTGTTCCCTCAATATAACTTACAGAATAGCAGGGACATAGTTGGTCTTACAATATAGGAATGTAGGTGATCTTCCACCTTCTGAGAACCTTAAAGATCCATGGAAAAATGATCCTTGGAGAAGATTTATGCAGCTATATAGGACCTGAGAGAGCAATAGAAATCTTCCATGGCAAACAACCTGGTCAGGATGAATTGATGGGTCTAAATCAGCCTCTCTCTTCTTATTGTAGAGAAGTTGGAACAAACCAGGCCTGTGTGGAGAGCTGTTCCCGGGTTCCTAAGGTTGATATTCCATTCTAACTTCTGAATGTGTCACAGGATGTTGGGGCAGCCTCCATCTCATGGGAACCTTGGAAGCAACTGTTAGGACAAAGTGGTTTTCAAGGCAGTGACCTCATTCAGTTCCTGAAGGAAGTGACCTACCTCACTTCCTTGGTGATGGAATTCTCTGAACTTGGTATCCAGGAAGCCAGGCACCCAGAGCCAGAGTCAGTCCTAGTCCCATTGGGCTAACTTGTTTGCTTTTCCCAAGTACAGAATCAGTCTTTCTTGGTACCCACTGATGTGAGGTTGGCCAAATGCCAGCAGAGCTCTGAAGAGGCACCTTCCCTGAGAAAGCAGGTAGTGGCTCACCGCTGTCTCCTGACAACTTCACAGCGTTGGCCAAGGAGACCAGATCTGAGACAGGACAGGCCATTTCGGGGGAACATAATATGGCCCACCAGTCAGAAGACACTCTGGATAGTCACAGACCTACTTGGGGGAAGGAGGTGGCTTTGCCGTTGTGGGTGTGAGTTTGTGGTTTTTTTCTCATGTTCTGAGAATAGGTAGGAAAGGCGTTTTTTTTGGTGTGGAGTGGACTCTTTCTAGTAAGTCCTTTGACATTGTGAGGGTTTCTATGTCTGTGTATCCCACTGTATCCGTGGTTGCAGACATTAGAAAAGAGAATGCATCAATGGATTTGTTTTCTCTAGTAGAAAGCTTCCCCACATTAATACTGCCCAATTGATTAATGGACTTCACTTTGCCTTATGGATGGGCAACACCTACTGTCTTCTTATGTTACTTTTTTCTTCATGAATTCTGGTCACTCTACAGAATACGCTCATGGTTTTGTGTCCCAGAAATGTAACACCACAAAGCTCTGTGACTTGGCCATGTACTGGATAGCTGAAGAGAATGAGATCATCTCAGAAAACTCAGATATCAGTGTGACCAGTAAAGTCTCAGTGAAGAAACACTTCTTGGGCTATTTGCTTACTTCTGTTTCAATTACCCTGAATGTCAGGAAGGTCTTTGCCTCATGCCAACCCTTTGTGAAGCCTGAAGAAAACTGTTTTCAAATGGAAATGAATGGGCTTCACCTGTGGCTCTTTGATTAATTGCTTTGGAATGGGATGTGTCTGAATCAGTCTCTGGTCCTTGTGTGAGGCTGTGACTTAGATTCTCAGCACCCAATGGATCTAAAGAAAAATCCCATGTGCTTCCCAAACCGAAATGGCCAAAAGAGAAGTCATTGTGGATGAATTTTTTTGCCTTCTTGTTTTAGGTTCCTGACCTCCATCAAGTGAGAATAGGGATCCTTTGGATTAAATGAGTTCTTCAAATCCCTGCAGAGGCTAGCCCATATGTGCTTGGGTTTTCTCATGACTCCAAATCACATAAAGAATCCATACCTCACAGCCAGTAGGCCTCAAATTGGAGAAGCGGAACATATTAACAGCAGGAATATTTGATCACTCCTGGTTCACAGGAGGAGTGTCCAGGCCACCATGATTTTAGGCAAATGAGGGGCAAGTGAGCTTATTTTGGACACTTTCTTAGGCTGTGCCCCTCATAGAAATCTCCAGCCAGAGGTTATGATGAGTGTCTTTATGGAAGAAGATGAGGGCCCTGTGGGAGTGTTTTGATTTTAATTGTGGTCATTTTTGTGGTGGTTGGAAGCAATGACTGGGTCCACCTGGGCTTGAACTCTGGTGTGATTCCCCTTAGAGACTGAGTTCTGGAACTGAACTCAGAGAAGTATTGCCATGAATTGTGTTGGGATTTTAGAAGGCCATGCATGTGACTCACCCATGGAAACTGAGATCTAGGCCCAGGGTGTCTTTCCACAAAACAATGAGAATCTCAGGCAGGATATCACATGATTTTATTCTGAAAGATTGGCAGGTATAGTTGAGAGTCAAAACACACATGGACCTCACATTGTAGACCTCAATTTGCCTGGCTTCATGTGACCTTTTGGGAACTCTTTGAGAAGCCTTGCCTGTGAGTGTTCTCCAGAGCTTTCATTGAAATGAGCTTTCTCAACACTTAATGGTTCCTAATGATTTGAAACCCACAGTGCCTCCAACTTAATCTTTGAAAAATGGCTAGATAAATACCATGAAATTTTTGAAATTCCCATGATCAGGTGGCGCTGGAGAAACTTTGGAAGTCCTGTGGTTGATCATGTGTATACCAGAGAATGCCTTCTTTTACTGGGTTTTATGTAAACGGTGTAGAACAGAGATTCCAGTAATTAGTATCCTGCTGAGTAGTGGGCCTAGAGCAGTGGTGGGCAGGTGTGTGATAAAACACCATGGTGGGGCCATGTGGATCGGCCATTGGCATCCAAATGGATTATGACTGACATAGTGCAGAAATCAGACACTTATATGTAAAGGCATTTTTTATATGGAGAGGTTTCAGGGCAATGTTCAGAATCAGTTTACTATGGTTATTGGGGCAAGCTATGTGGGATAGAAGCCTGGTTGGTGCATTCTCCTGCAGACCCTGAACCACCACACATGACAGAACTAACTCCAGCACTGTATCCTAGTAGAACTCCTTGTATTTGGTGAAGCAAATACGAAATTCCCAGTGCAGCAGCAAGAAACACCATGAAAAGTGGAGGATGACCAAATGTCTTCAGAGTCCACACGAGAAGACACTTAGCCTCCAGTGGCCACAGTTTACCTACAAAGAGAGAATTCAGCACTGCTGCCTCATGGTCATTGGAATATAAGAAACCATGTCTTCCAGGTCACATAGATGCAGACCCATCTTTGATAGTCTCACTACAAAGGAAGTTAAAGCTCATGACAACAACATATATTTCAAGTGCCCAACCTCAGAGGCAGTTTTCCAAGAAGTCTTAGGCCAGCAGAGCTCCATGTTTGTGGAGTGTTTACCCTGTTCTTTACTTTTGTAAACTCCTCTACCACCTCCAAGGTTGTGAACACCCGAGCATATTCCATTCCAGATATGTATTCACAGATTTTCACACTTTTCTACTCTAATTGTGTCTTACTTGGGGCCAAGCTAATATCAAGGCATTGTTCTGAATGTGAGTGGGAAGATTTTTGTGTAGCACATATTTACATACACATTTGATCCATTTTTCAATTTTCTATTTGAAATACAGAAGCCCTATAACTAACACATACCCTACTATACTCTCACTAATAATTCTAATATGATGGTGAAAAATAACCCAAACAGAATAGAAATACAAGCAGTTCAGAGGAGGCATGGTGTATTGTTACAATTGCCTTTTGCATTATACAGTGTAGGAGTTATAAATCTAGTCAATTTTTTGTTGAAATAGTTCTACATGTGTTTTTAAAATTAAAAAATATGTGAATTCCTGTCTCCCTTTCTCTGTAGCCTATTCAGCACATGTATTTTTATATGCACATATAGAATTCTACCTGGTACCACACGTACATACTTGTGAGGTAACTGAATTGGCAGATGCAAATTGTGCTAAAGGATCACTCCTCCTAAATGCTATTGGAACTGAAAATTCAACCTATGGGTGAGCTTCCTAGTTGAATATCATTATACATTAATCCATGTTCAGTAAAATGAATATTTTTCGATCTGTGGATTATATATATTTCATGATGAATTTCCATTGGCAAATATATTGCTACTTTTTTTTCTTTTATTGGTTGCTCAAAACATTACAAATCTCTTGACATATAATATTTCTTTCATTAGATTCAAGTGGCTTATGAACTCCCATTTTTAGCCCAAATAGAGATTACAGAATCACATAGGTTACAGATCCACATTTTTACATAATGCCCTATTAGTTACTGTTGTATTCTGCTACCTTTCCTATACTCTACTATCTCCGCTCCCCTCCCTTCCTATCTTCTCTTTTTCCCCCATCTACTGTAATTCATTTCACTCCATGTTTATTTTCCCATTCCACTCACAACAATATGTAATTTTGTGTAACAATGAGGATCTCCCTCCATTACCATGCAATTTCCCTTTTCTCTCACTTACCCTCCCACCTCATGTCTCTGTTTAAAGTTAATGTTTTCTTCCTGCTATTGCTCGCTGCTCTGTTCTTAGTTGCTCTCATTATATCAAAGAAGACATTTGGTATTTATTTTTTAGGGATTGGCTATCTTCACTAAGCATAATCTGCTCCAGTGCCATCCATTTTTCTGCAAATTTTATGGTTTTGTCATTTGTTAGTGATGCGTAATACTCCATAGTGTATAAATGCCACATTTTTTTTTATCCATTCATCTATTGAAGGGCATCTGGGTTGTATCCACAGTGTATCAATTGTGAGTTGTACTGCTATGAAAATCGTTGTGGTAGTATCCCTGTATTACTCTCTTTTAAGGTCTTCAGGGAATAGTCCAAGAAGGGCAATAGCTGAGTCAAATTGTGGTTCCATTCACAGCTTTCCCAGGAATCTTCATACTGCTTTCCAAATTGGCCACACCAGTTTACAGTCCCACCAGCAATGTACAAGAGTATCTTTTACCCCACATCCTTGCCAGCACTTGTTGTTGTTTGACTTCATAATGGCTGCCAATTTACTGGAGTGAGATGGTAACTTAGGGTGATATTGATTTGAATTTCTCTGACTGCTAGAAATGGTGAGCATTTTTTATGTACTTGTTGATTGATTGTATGTCCTCCTCTGAGAAGTGTCTGTTCCAGTCCTTGACCCATTTGTTTATTGGGTTATTTGTTATCTTATTGTCTAGTTTTTTGTGTTCTTTGTACATTCTGGATATTAGGGCTCTATCTGAAGTGTGAGGAGTAAAAATTTGTTCCCATGATGTATGCTCCTTATTTACCTCTCTTATTCTTTCTCTTGCTGAGAAAAAACTTTTCAGTTTAAATAGTCCCATTTGTTGATTCTTGTTATTAACTCTTGTGCTATGGGTGTCCTATAAAGGAATTTGGAGCCCAACCCCATAATATTTAGATCAGAGCCAACATTTTCTTCTATCAAACACAGAGTCTCTGATTTGATATCTAGCACCTTGATCCACTTTGAGTTAACTTTTGTGCATGGCGACAGAAAGGAATTCAGTATCATTTTGTTGCATATGGATTTCCATTTTTCCCAACACCATTTGTTGAAGATACTATATTTCCTCCATTGCATACTTTTAGCTCCTTTATCAAATATAAGATAGTTGTAGCTTTTTGGATTAGTCTCTGTGTCCTCCATTCTGTACCATTGGTCCACCCACCTGTTTTGGTACCAGTAATATGCTGTTTTTTTTAAATTAATTTTATTGTAGGTTGTTCAAAACATTACATAGTTCTTGATATATCATATTTCACACTTTGATTCAAGTGGGATATGAGCTTCCATTTTTACCCCATATACAGATTGCAGAATCACATCAATTGCACAACCATTGATTTACATATTGCCATTCTGGTGACTGTTGAATTCTGCTGCCTTTCCTATCCTCTACTATCCCCCTCCCCCTCCCCTCCCCTCTTCTCTCTCTACCCCCTCTACTGTAATTCATTTCTCCCCCTTTTATTTTTCCTCCTTTCCCCTCACTTCCTCTTGTATGTAATTTTCTATACCCCTGAGGGTCTCCTTCCATTTACATGCAATTTCCCTTCTCTCTCCCTTTCCCTCCCACCTCTCATCCCTGTTTAATGTTAATCTTCTTCTCATGCTCTTCGTCCCTACTCTGTTCTTAGTTACTCTCCTTATATCAAAGAAGACATTTTGCATTTGTTTTTAAGGGATTGGCTAGCTTCACTTAGCATAACCTGCTCTTATGCCATCCATTTCCCTCCAAATTCTATGATTTTGTCATTTCTTAATGCAGAGTAATACTCCATTGTGTATAAATACCACATTTTTTTTATCCATTCTTCTATTGAAGGGCATCTAGGTTGGTTCCACAGTCTTGCTATTGTGAATTGTGCTGCTATGAACATGGATGTAGCAGTGTCCCTATAGTGTGCTCTTTTTAGGACTTGAGGGAATAGACCGAGTAGGGGAATAGCTGGATCAAATGGTGGTTCCATTCCGAGCTTTCCAAGAAATCTCCATACTGCTTTCCAAATTGGGCGCACCAATTTGAAGTCCCACCAGTAATGTACAAGAGTACCCTTTTCCCGATATCCTCGCCAGCACTTGTTGTTGTTTGACTTCCTAATGGCTGCCAATCTTACTGGAGTGAGATGGTATCTTAGGGTGGTTTTGATTTGCATTTCTCTGACTACTAGAGATGGTGAGCATTTTTTCATATACTTGTTGATTGATTTTATGTCCTCCTCTGAGAAATTTCTGTTCAGGTCCTTGACCCATTTGTTGATTGAGTAATTTGTTATCTCATTGTCTAATTTTTTTAGTTCTTTGTATATTCTGGACATTAGTTCTCTGTCTGAAGTGTGAGGAGTAAAGAGTTGTTCCCAGGACGTAGGCTCAATATTTACCTCTCTTATTGTTTCTTTTGCTGAGAAAAAAAACTTTTTAGTTTGAGTAAGTCCCATTTGTTGATTCTAGTTATTAACTCTTGTGCTATGGGTGTCCTATTGAGGAATTTGGAGCCCGACCCCACAGTATGTAGATCATAGCCAACTTTTTCTTCTATCGGACGCCATGTCTCTGATTTGATATCAAGTTCCTTGATCCACATTGAGTTAACTCTTGTGCATGGCGAGAAAAAGGGATTCAGTTTCATTTTGTTGCATATGGATTTCCAGTTTTCCCAACACCATTTGTTGAAGATGCTAGCCTTCTTCCATTGCATGCTTTTAGCCCCTTTATAGAATATAAGATAGTTGTAGTTTTGTGGATTGGTTTCTGTGTCCTCTATTCTGTACCATTGGTCCACCCGCCTGTTTTGGTACCAGTACCATGCTGTTTTTATTACTATTGCTCTATAGTATAGTTTGAAGTCTGGTATCGCTATACCGCCTTATTCACACTTCCTGCTTAGCAATGTTTTTGCTATTCTGGGTCTTTTATTTTTCCATATGAATTTCATGATTGCTTTCTCTATTTCTACAAGAAATGCCATTGGGATTTTGATTGGCATTGCATTAAACCTATTGAGAACTTTTGGTAATATCGCCATTTTGATGATGTTAGTTCTACCTATCCATGAACAGGGTATATTTTTCCATCTTCTAAGATCTTCTTCAATTCTCTCTTTAGGGTATTGTAGTTTTCATTGTATAAGTCTTACACCTCTTTTGTTAGGTTGATTCCCAAGTATTTTATTTTTTCTGAGGATATTGTGAATGGGGTGGTTGTCCTCATTTCCATTTCAGAGGATTTGTCGCTGATATACAGGAATGCCTTTGATTTATGCGTGTTGATTTTATATCCTGCCACTTTGCTGAATTCATTTATTAGCTCTAATAGTTTCTTTGTAGACCCTTTTGGCTCTGCTAGGTATAGAATCATGTCATCTGCAAATATTGATAATTTGAGTTCTTCTTTTCCTATTTTTATGCCTTTAATTTCTTTCGTCTGTCTAATTGCTCTGGCCAGTGATTCGAGAACTATGTTGAACAGAAGTGGTGAGGGCATCCCTGTCTTATTCCAGATTTTAGAGGGAATGCCTTCAGTTTTTCTCGTTCAGAATGATGCTTGCCTGAGGCTTAGCATAGATTGCTTTTACAATATTGAGGTATGTTCCTGTTATCCCTAGTTTTTCTAGAGTTTTGAACATAAAGGGATGCTGTACTTCGTCGAATGCTTTTTCCGCATCTATCGAGATGATCATATGGTTCTTATTTTTAAGCCTATTGATGTGGTGAATAACATTTATTGATTTCCGTATATTGAACCAACCTTGCATCCCAGGGATAAATCCTACCTGATCATGGTGCACAGTTTTTTTGATATGTTTTTGTATCCTGTTCGCCAGAAGTTTATTGAGGATTTTTGCATCTAGGTTCATTAAAGATATTGTTCTGTAGTTTTCTTTCTTTGGAGTATCTTTGTGTGGTTTAGGAATCAGGGTGATGTTGGTCTCTTACAATGAATTTGGAAGTTCTCCCTCTTTTTCATTTTCCTGAAATAGCTTGAAAAGTATTGGTATTAGTTCCTCTTTAAAGGTTTTGTAAAACTCTGCTGTATACCAATCCGGTCCTGGGCTTTTCTTAGTTGGTAGTCTTTTGATGGTTTCTTCTATTTCCTCAATTGATATTGGTCTGTTTAGGTTGCCAATATCCTCCTGACTCAATCTGGGCAAATCAAATGACTTAAGAAATTTATCGATGCCTTCACTATCTTCTATTTTATTGGAGTATAAGGATTCAAAATAATTTCTGATAATCTTCTGTATTTCTGAAGTGTCTGTTGTGATATTGCCTTTTTCATCCCTTATGCTAGTAATTTCAGTTCTCTCTCTTCTTCTCTTTGTTAGCGTGGCTAAGGGTCTGTCAATTTTTTTATTTTTTCAAAGAACCAACTTTTAGTTTTGTCAATTTTTTCAATTGTTTCTTTTGTTTCGATTTCATTAATTTCAGCTCTGATTTTAATTATTTTTTGTCTTCTACTTTTTTGCTGTTGTTTTGCTTTTCTTTTTTCTAGGACTTTGAGCTGAAGTATTAGATCATTTATTTGTTGGTTTTTTTCTTTTTTTAAGGAATGAACTCCAAGCAATTAATTTTCCTATTAGAACTGCTTTCAATGTGTCCCATAGATTCCGATATGTTGTGTCTGTGTTTTCATTTATCTCTAAGAATTTTTAAATTTCCTCCTTGATGTCTTCTATAATCCATTGATCATTCAGTAACCTATTTTTCATTCTCCAAGTGATGCATAATTTTTCCTTACTTCTTTTATCGTTGATTTTCAATTTTATTCCATTATGTTCAGATGAGATGCATGGTATTATCTCTACTCCTTTATATTTTCTAAGAGTTGCCCTGTGACATAATATATGATCTATTTTTGAGAAGGATCCATGTGCTGCTGAGAAAAAAAGTGTAACTGCTTGATCTTGGGTGGTATATTCTATATATGTCAATTTAGTCCAGGTTATTAATTATGTTATTGAGTTCTATAGTTTCCTTATTCAACTTTTCTTTGGAAGATCTATCCAGTGGTGAGAGAGGTGTGTTGAAATCTCCCATAATTATTGTATGGTGGTCTATTAGACTCTTGAACTTGAGAAGAGTTTGTTTGATGAACATAGCTGCACCATTGTTTGGGGCATATATATTTATGATTGTGATGTCTTGTTGGTGTATGGTTTCCTTGAGCTGTATGTAGTGTCCCTCTTCATCCCTTTTGATTAACTTTGTCTTGAAATCTATTTTATTTGATATGAGTATGGACACTCCTGCTTGTTTCCAAAGTCCATATGATTTTTCCCAACCTTTCACCTTCAGTCTATGTATGTATTTTCCTATCAAATGCGTCTCCTGAAGGCAGCATATTGTTGGGTCTTGTTTTGTGATCCATTCTACTAGCCTGTGTCTCTTAATTGGTGAGTTTAAGCCATTAACATTTAGGGTTATTATTGAGATATGGGTTGTTCTTCCAGCCATATTTGTTTATTAATGTTACTAAACATGGTTTGTTTTCCTCTTTGATTATCACCCCCCCCTTTACTGTACTCCCTCCCGCTGTTGATTTTCATTTATATTTTCCATTTCCTCTTCCTGTAATATTTTGCTGAGGATGTTTTGAAGAGATGGTTTTCTAGCTGCAAATTCTTTTCACTTTTGTTTATCATGGAAGGTTTTAATTTCATCTTCCATACTGAAGCTTAATTTTGCTGGATACAAAATTCTTGGTTGGAATCCATTTTCTTTCAGTGTTTGAAATATATTATTCCAGGATCTTCTAGCTTTCAGAGTCTGTGTTGAAAGATCAGCTGTTATCCTGATTGGTTTACCCCTAAATGTAATCTGCTTCCTTTCTCTTGTAGCTTTTAAAATTCTCTCCTTATTCTGTATGTTGGGCATCTTCATTATAATGTGTCTAGGTGTGGATTTCTTTTGATTTTGCACATTCGGCATCCTGTAGGCTTCTAGGATTTGGAATTCTGTCTCATTCTTCAAGTCTGGGAAGTTTTCTCGTATTATTTCATTGAATAGATTGCTCATTCCTTTTGTTTGGACCTCTATACCTTCCTGTATCCCAATGACTCTTAAGTTTGGTCTCTTTATTTTATCCCATATTCCTTGAATGTTCTGCTCATGGTTTCTTAACAGCTTTGCTGAGCTGTCTATGTTCTTCTCCAGTTGAAATACTTTGTCTTCATTGTCTGATGTTCTATCTTCTAAGTGTTCTACTCTGATCAATCCTACTTCATCATGGTGCATAATTTTTTTGATGTGCCTTTGTATTCGATTCGCCAGAATTTTATTGAGGATTTTTGCATGTAGGTTCATCAGATATATTGGTCTGTAGTTTTCTTTCTTTGAGGTGTCTTTTTCTGATTTCGGAATCAGCGTGATGTTGGCCTCATAGAATGAATTTGGCAGAGCTCCCTCTTTTTCTCTATCCTGAAATAACTTGAAAAGTGTTGGTATTAAATCTTCTTTAAATGTTTTGTAAAACTCCGCTGTATAGCCATCCGTTCCTGGGTTTTTCTTGATTTGTAGTCTTTTGATTGCTTCTTCTGTTTCATCCATTGACATTGGTCTGTTTAAATTGTGTGTATCCTCCTGACTCAGTTTGGGCAAATCATATGACTTAAGAAATTTATCGATGTCTTCACTAATATTCTATTTTATTGGAATATAGGTTTTCCAAATAATTTCTAATTGTCTTCTGTATTTCAGAAGCATCCTTTGTAATATTGCCTTCTTCATCCCATATGTTAGTAATTTCAGTTCTTTCTCTTCTTTTCGTCTTTAGCATTGCTAAGGGTCTGTTGATCTTATTTATTTTTTCGAAGAACCAACTTTATTTTTGTTAATTTTTTCAATAGTTTCTTTTGTTTCAATTTCGTTGATTTCTACTCTGATTTTAATTATTTCTTGCCTTCTGCTACATTTTCTGTTGTTTTGCTCTTCCTTTTCTAGGGCTTTGAGTTGAAGGGTGAGCTCATTTATTTGTTCGTTTTTACTTTTTTTCAGGAATGACCTCCAGGCGATGAATTTCCCTCTTAAAACTGCTTTCATTGTGTCCCATAGATTCCGATATGTTGCGTCTGTATTTTCATGTATCTCTAAGAATTTTTTGATTTCCTCCTGTATATCTTCTGTAACCCACTAATCATTCAGTAACATATTGTTCATTTTCCATGTGATGTAGGATTTTTTCCTTCCTTTTTTTATCATTGGTTTCCACTTTCATTCCATTATGATCAGAAAAAATTTATGGAACTATCTACACAGCTTTATATTTACTGAGGGTTGCCCTATGGCATAATATATGGTCTATTTTTGAGAAGGATCCACGTGCTACCGAGAAAAAAGTATATCCACTTGATGATGGTTGATATATTTTATATATGTCAGTTACATGTAGGTTATTGATTGTGATATTGAGTTCTATACTTTCTTTATTCAACTTTTGTTTGGAGGATCTGTCCAATGGTGAGAGAGGTGTGTTGAAGTCACCCATAATTATTGTGTTGTGGTCTATTTCATTCTGGAACTTGAGGAGAATTTGTTTTTTGAACGTTGCAGCACCATTATTTGATGCATAAATATTGATAATTTTTATGTCTTGTTGGTTAATGGTTCCTTTTAACAGTATATAATGTCCTTTCTTATCCCTTTTATTTAAATTAGTCTTGAAGTCGATTTTATTCGATATGAGGATGGCCACCCCTGCTTGCTTACGAGGACCGTTGCATGGTATATTTTTTCCAAAACTTGCACCTTCAGCCTGTGTATGTCTTTTCCATTCAGATGTGTCTCCTGGAGGCAACATATTGTTGGATTCGTTGTGAATCCAAATTACCAGCCTATGTCGCATTATTGGAGAGTTTAAGCCATTTACATTTAGAGTCACTATTGATATATGGTTTGTACTGCCACCCATGATTGATGATTCATCTTTTTTTTTTAATTTAGTTTGTACTCCATGATTAGCTTTTCCCCCACCCTCTGTCATTACTGAGGAACTTCCCACTGATGGTTTTGGTTGTTGATTTTCATTTCTTCTTCGTGTATTGTTTTGCTCAAGATGCTTTGCAATGCTGGTTTTCTGGCTACAAATTCTTTTAGCTTTTGTTTATCATGAAATATTTTTATTTCATTGTCGTACCTGCAGCTTAATTTTGCTGGATACAGAATTCTTGGTTGGCATTCATTGTCTTTCAGTGTTTGAAATACGTTGTTCCAGGATCTTCTCGCTTTCAGTGACTGTGATGAAAAATCCGTTCTCAACCTTATTGATTTACCCCTTAATGTAATCTGCCTCCTTTCTCTTAGAGCTTTTTATATTTTCTCTTTGTTTTGTATATCGGATATCTTCATAACAATGTGTCTTGGTGTTGGTCTACTGTGATTTTGTGTGCTCGGTGTCCTGTAAGCATGTCCAATTTGTATATCCGTTAACTTTGTATTTCTGGAAATATTTCTGTAATTATTTCATTCAATAGATTACTCATTTCCTTGGTTTGAATCTGTGTACCTATCCAGATGACTCATAAATTTGTTTTTTTATGTTATCCCATATCTCTTGGATGTTTTACTCATGATTTTTTACCAGCCTTTCTGTGTTGGCTAGATTCATTTCAAGATGATATATTCTGTCTTCATTATCTGACATTCTGTCTTCTACTTGCTCCACAGTGTTAGTGATACTCTCAATTGACTTTTTAATTTGGTTTATCATTTCCTTCATTTCTAGAATTATTGTTTGATTTTTTTATAATCTCTATCTCCTGATAAAGATGCATAACTTCTTCTTTTATCTGTTTATGTAATTCATTTTCAATGTGTTCTTTCACTGTTTGGATTTGCTGTCTCGTATCCTCTTTAAGTTTCCATTCCATCTGTCTAAGGTATTCCTTGAGTTCTTTATATGACCATTTTTCTGATGACTATAGGTCCTCCTGAATATTTAGGCTGTCCTTCATTGTTTGTACTTATTTTCTTCCTTGATTTTTTGTGCTGCTCATGTTACTTCTTGCTCTGTTTGACTGCTGAGTTACTGTTTACTCTTATAAATTTATTTGAATCTTGGGAGGAAAGATATTAGAAGGAAAGGGAAGAAGTCACTAAAGAGAGTGAGAGTAGGCAGGTAGAATTCAAGAAAGGGGAAATAAGAAATTTGAAAAGAAACTATAAGACAAAAGAAAAAAATAGAAAAGAAAGAAAGAAAGAAAAAAATTAAAAATAATGATCATTTAAAAATGAAAATTAAAATTTAAAATAATAATAATAATAATAATAAAATAAAAATATTTTAAAAATGAAAGCTTTTTAAAACGTTAAAGTACAACAACAAAAAAAATGAATTCACATAAATAATCTAAACCCCACACTCAGTAGGCCTCAAGTTGGAGAAGCAGAGCAGTATTAATGGCAGTCCTATTTTTTCACTTCTGTTTCACAGGAAGGGAGTCCAGACTACCCTGATTTTAGGCAAATGAGGGGCAAGGGAGCTTATTTTGGACACGGACGTGGGCTGTGTACCTCATGGAAACATCCAACCGGGGGTTATGATGAGTGTCTACATGGAAGAAGATGAGGGCCATGTTGGGGTGTTTTGGTTTTAACTGTGAACATTTGTATGGCGGTAGGAAGAGAAGACTGGTTCCACCTGGGCTTGAACTCTTGTGTGATTCAACATAGAGACTGAGTTCTGGAATTGACCTCAGAGAAGTATTGTCATGAATTGTGTTGGGATTTTAGAAGGCAATGCATGAGAGTCGCCCTTGGAAAGTGAGATCTAGGCCCAAGGTGGCTTTCCACAGAGCAAAGGGAATCTCCGCCAGGATATCACATGATTTTATTCTGAAAGACTTGACAGCCATAGTTGAGAGTCAAAGGCACATGGACCTCACATTGTAGACCTCAATGGGCCTGGCTTCATGTGACCTTTTGGCCACCGTTTGGGAAGCCTTGCCTCTGAGAGTTCTCCAGAGCTTTCATTGAAATGAGCTTACTCAACATTTAATGGTTAATGAATGAATTGAAACCCACAGTGCCTCCAACTTCATCCTTGAAAATTGGCCAGATAAAAACCATGAAATTTTTGAAATTCCCATGACTAGGTGTCACAGGAGAACCTTTGGATGTCCTCTAGCTGATCATGAGAATACAAGACATTGCCTTTATTGACTGGGTTTCATGAAAATGGTGTATAACAGAGATGCCAGTAAGTTGGAGCCTGCTGAGTAGTGTTCCTAGAGCCGTGGTGGGCAGGTGTGTGATAAAATATCTCTGGTGTGGCCATGTTTATCTGCCATTGGTTTCCAAATAGCTTGTGACTGACATTTTGCAGCCAGTAGACCCTTATATGTAAAAGCATCTTGTTATATGGAGAGGTATCAGAGCAATGTTCAAAATCAGGTTGCTATGGTCAATGGAGCAAGCTATGTGGGATAGAAGCCTGGTTGGTGCATTCTCCAACAGAACCTGACCCACCCCAACTGACAGAACTCCCTACAGCACTGTGTCCCAGTTGAACGCTTTTTATTTCATGAAGCAAATACCACACTCCTAGTGCAACAGCAAGAAACACCACGAAGAGTGGAGGATGATCAAATGGCTTCACAGTCCACATGAGGAGACACTTGCCCTCAGTGGCCACAGTTTACCTACAAAGATAAAATTCAGCACTGCTGCCTCATGTTCATTGGAAAATAAGAAACCATGTCATCCATGTCACATAGATGCAGACCCAGCTTTGATGGTCTCATTGCAAAGGAAGCTAATGCTCCTGACAACAAAATATATTTCAAGTGCCCAACCTCAGAGGAAGTTTCTCCAGATGTTAGGCCGGCAGAGCTTCATGTTTGTGGAGTGTTTACCCTGTCCCTTACTTTTGGAAACACCTCTACCACCTCCAAATTTGTGAACTCCTGAGCATTTTCTATTCCAGATATGTATTCACAGATTTTCTAACTCTTCTCCTCTAATTGTGTCTTACATGGGGCGAAGGTAATGCCAAGGCATTGTTCTCAATGAGAGTGGGAAGATTTTTTGTAGCACATATTTGCATACACATTGCATACATTTTCCAATTTTCCATTTGAAATACTGAATCCCTGACACTAACAAATTCCCTTCTAGACTTTTACTTATAATCTTAATATGATGCAGAAAAATAACCCAAACAAAATAGAAATTCAAGAGGTTCACAGGAGGCATGGTGTATAGTTGGACTTGCCTTTCGTATGATAAATGGTAGTTGTTATAAATCTAGCCAATTTTAATTGAAATAGTTCTCCATGTGTTTTAAAAGTTAACAAATATGTGAATAACTGTCTCCCTTTCTCTGTAGCCTATTCAGCACATGTATTTTTTATACACATATTGAATTCTACCTGGTATCACACGTACATTTTGTGAGGTGGCTGACTTGGCAGATACAAATTGTAAGAAAAGATCACTCCTACTAAACGCTGTTGGAACTGAAAATTCAACATATGGGTCAGCTTTCTAGTTGAACAACATAAACTGATGTTCAGGAAAATGAATATTTTTGGATCTGTGGATGATATATATTTCATGGTGAATTTCAATTGGCATACATAATGCTACTTTTTAATGTCTGTGTGTTTGTATATATATATATATATATATATATATATATATATATATATATATATATATATATATATATATGTATGTATGTATTCACTCTCCAGATTTTTCAAAATATGAAATGTATTTGTCTTTTTATACACTCCCTAAATTCATTCATATTTATGTATGTGGATTTATAATCAACTTTTCACAAGTTTATTCTCAGAAATATTCATCCACCTGAAATACATATTCGTTTCCTAGTACTGAAAACTAACTTCAGGGGATCATATGATGACAGCTAAAGGAGTGCATCAACCCCATGTACAGCGTCACTGTGCAGGAGAATGACGAATTTCCAGCAAAATTTGGGTGCTCCAAAACCTAGTGGAAGTATTTCCATCTCACGAGGATCAGCTACAGGGCTCAAACGTGAGTGATTTGTCCGCATGGAGCGTCATGCTGCTTATTCAGCAAATCGCACTGCGGCTAGAGTCTGTGGCGAATGCTGGGAAGCAATGAGATAGCAACACAAATATTCAGTGGTGCGGGTTCTGTGGGCTCCTGCCAGCTGTACAATCACTGTGCTCATTGCTGAATTCTGGGTTTGAGACCGGGGAAATACGTGGTCCAATTCGGTTTTCCACACCAGTCAGACCACAGAGGAAGCCAGGGGCCACCATCTTGGAGAGCTGACGTCACCATTCCTGTTTTCAACTGATAGCTGCTCATTCAGCTATAGAACAGGTGATCTCAGGCTGCCATTCGCCTGTGTCTCGGAGACAAATTACTCAGGCCTGCTCCTATCAGAACATACACCATGCCCAGAGCGGCCGAATTCTGGCTTCTGGAACTGATCAGGCCCAGGGCTAAAGAACCCACGGAAACTGCTTCTCGGTCTAGGTCTTGATGAATACTGTGGAGGTAAATACCTATCTAGCCTTCATAGGCAGTGGCAACAGGATTGAGATGGGGCTTGTGAGGGCCGGTCAGGACTCACCCATTGTTTGGTCATCCGGCAAAGGTAACAAAATGCTGCCATTCGCATGGGATACCAACATGTTAGAGATCTGAAGTCATCACAAAGTGGCAGAGGAGATAACCTCATCGATACCAGCGGTGAGAGAAACAGTTGGTCTCCTGGTAAAAAAAGTGAGTCACAAACACCCGAGTCTCTCTCACTTTGTCTTCAAGCCAGAGGGGCAGAGCAGAGCTGCCGCCCACGCCCAGCACTAGCCCAGCGACCCACAGGCGTGGTAGTCACGTCATCCCAATTGGAGTAGGGACAGAGCAGAGCCGGCGCCCGTGCACGGAACAGTCCCATCGACCAGCAGGCGTGGTAGTCACGACACCCCAATTGGAGTAGGGGCAGAGCAGAGCCACCGCCTAAGCCCAGAACAGGCCCACCGACCCGCCGGTATGGTAGACACGGCACCCCTATTGGAGTAGTAGCAGAGCAGAGCCTTCTCCCACGCCCAGTACAAGCCCAACGGCGCACCAGCGTGGTTGTTAGGTCACCCCAATAGGAATAGGGGCAGAGCAGAGCCACTGCCCATGCCCAGAACAGGCCCAGTGACCCGCCGGCGAGGTAGTCACATCACCCCATTTGGAGTAGGGGCAGAGCAGAGCCTTCGCCCATGCCCGAAACCGGCCCAGCGACCTGCCGACATGCTAGTCACGACACCCCAATTGGAGTAGGGGCAGAGCAGAGCGACCAACCTTGCCCACAACGTAGGCAACCGAACAGCGAAACAGGCCTAGTGGCCTGCCGGCACGGCAGACACATAACCCCATTTGGAGTAGGGGCAGAGCAGATCCACTGCCCATGCACACAAAATAGACAGACCTGCGACCGACCAGCGAACAGGCCCAGCGTCCTGCCGGCATGGTAGACACGTCATTTCAATTGGAGTAAGGGCAGAGTAGAGCTGCCGCCCGCGCCTGCAAGGTAGGCAGACCTGCAATGGATCAGCAGAACAGGCCGAGGGGTCCGCGGGCGTTGTAGACACGTCACACCAAATGGAGGAGGGGCAGAGCAGAGCCACCGCCCGCGCCCGCATTGTAGACAGACCTGCGACCAAACAGCAGAACAGGCCCAGCAGCCTGTCAGTGTGGTAGATAGATCACCCCAATTGGAGGAGCAGAACAGTCGCCCCCCGCTCCTTCAAGGGAGACTTTTCAACTATACAAGAGCAATATAAAAATATAGGGGGAAAATTTCAAAAACACAACAGTTTCAACAAGCAGAGAGAAACGCGAGCAGTATGAAAAGACAAGGAAAGAAAGGACCACAAGCAATGCAGGTCAACACAACATTAGAAGAGGTAATAGCTGCATCAGATGGAATGTCAGATAAAGAATTCAGGATACTCATGCTTTAGATGATCTGGAGTCTCAAGGAAGACATTAGACAACAAAATCAGACAATTAAAGATCACTTCGACAATGAATTATATATACAAATCCAAGAAGCAAAAGATCAACTATATAGGGAGATAGAGGTTGTAAAAACAAACAAACAGAAATCCTAGAATTGCAGGAAGCAATAAACCAACTTAAAAACTCAATTGAGAATACTACCAGCAGAGTAGAACACTTAGAACATACAACATCAGACAATGAAGACAAAGTATTTCAACTTGAAAAGAACATAGACAGCTCAGCAAGACTGTTAAGAAACCATGAGCAGAACATCCAAGAAATATGGGATAACATAAAGAGGCCAAACTTAAGAGTCATTGGGATACAGGAAGGTATAGAGGCCCAAACCGAAGGAATGAGCAACCTATTCAATGAAATAATACGAGAAAACTTCCCAGACTTGATAAATATAACATAATCTCAAGTCCTAGAAGCCTACAGAACGCCGAATGTGCAAAATCATAAGAGAGCCACAACTAGACACATTATAATGAAGATGCAAAACAAACAGAAAAAGGAGAGAATTTTAAAAGCTACAAGAGAAAGGAAGCAGATTACATTTAGGGCTAAACCAATCAGGATAACAGCTGATCTTTCAAAACAGACTCTGAAAGCTAGAAGATCCAGGAATAACATATTTCAAACACTGAAAGAAAATGGGTTCCAACCAAGAATTGTGTATCCAGCGAAATTAAGCTTCAGGATGGAAGATGAAATTAAAACCTTCCACGATAAACAAAAGTGAAAAGAATTTGCAGCTAGAAAACCATCTCTTCAAAACATCCTCAGCAAAACATTGCAGGAAGAGGAAATGGAAAATAACAATGAAAGCCAACAGTGGGAGGTAGGACATTAAAGGGGGGAAAATAATCAAAGAGGAAAACAAACCATGTTTAGTAACATAAATAAACAAATATGGCTGGAAGAACAACCCATATCTCAATTATAACCCTAAATGTTAATGGCTTAAACTCACCAATGAAGACACACTGGCTAGTAGAATTGAACAAAAAATAAGACACTACAATATGCTGCCTACAGGGGACGCATTTGATAGGAAAATGCATACATAGACTGACATTGAAAGTTTGGGAAAAATCATATCACTCATATGGACTTCGGAAACAAGCAGGAGAGTCCATACTCATATCAAATATAATAGATTTTAAGCCAAAGTTAATCAAAACGGATAAAGAAGGACACTACATACTGCTCAAGGGAACCATACACCAACAAGACACAGCAATCATTAATATATATGCCCCAAACAATGGTGCAGCTATGTTCATCAAAGAAACTCTTCTCAATTTCAATAGTCTAATAGACCACAACACAGTAATCATGTGAGACATGAACACACCTCTCTCACCAATGGACAGATCTTCCAAACAAAAGTTGAATAAGGAAACTATAGAACTCAATAACACAATTAATAACCTAGACTTATTTGAGATATGTAGAATATAACACCCAACATCAAGCAGTAACCTTTTTTCTCAGCAGCGCATGTATCCTTCTAAAAAATAGATCATATATTATGTCACAGGGCAACTCTTAGACAATTTAAAGGAGTACAGATAATACCATGCATATTATCTGATCATAATGGAATGAAACTAAAAATCAATGATAAAAGAAGGAAGGAAAAATCATGCATCACTTGGAGAATGAACAATAGGTTACTGAGTGATCAATGGGTTATAAAAGACATCAAGGAGGAAATTTAAAAATTCTTAGAGATAAATGAAAACGCAGACACAACATATCAGAATCTATGGGACACATTGAAAGCAGTTCTAAGAGGAAAATTCATTGCTTGGAGTTCATTCCTTAAAAAAAGAAACAACCAACAAATAAATGATCTCATACTTCATCTCAAAATCCTATAAAAAGAAGATGAAAGCAACAGCAAATGAAGTAGAAGGCAAGAAATAATTAAAATCAAAGCTGAAATTAATGAAATTGAAACAAAAGAAACAATTGAAAAAACTTGACAAAAGTAGAAGTTGGTTCTTTGAAAAAATAAATAAAATTGACAGACCCTTAGCCATGATAACAAAGAGAAGAAGAGAGAGAACTCAAATTACTAGCATAAGGGATTAAAATAGGAAATATCACAACAGATATTTCAGAAATACAGAAGATAATCAGAAATTATTTTGAATCCTTATACTCCAATCAAATAGAAGACAGTGAAGGCATCGATAAATTTCTTAAGTCATATGATCTGCCCATATTGAGTCAGGAGGATATAGACAACATAAACAGACCAATATCAATTGAGGGAATAGAAGAAACCATCAAAACACTACCAACTTAGAAAAGCCCAGGACCGTATGGGTATACAGAAGAGTTTAACAAAACCTTTAAAGAGGAACGAATACCAATATTTTTCAAGGTATTTCAGGAAAGTGAAAAAGAGGGAGATCTTCCAAATTCATTCTAGGAGGCCAACATCACCCTGATTATTACAGCAGACAAAGACACTTCAAAGAAAGAAAACTACAGACCAATATCTCTAATGAACCTCATGAAAAAATCCTCAATAAAATTCTGGCGAATTGGATACAAAAACATATCAAAAAAATTGTGAATCCTGATCAAGTAGGATTCATCCATGTGATGCAAGGCTGGTTCAATATACGGAAATCAATAAATGTTATTCACCACATCAATAGACTTAAAAATAAGAACCATATGATCATCTCAATAGATGCAAAAAAAGCATTCAATAAAGTACAGCATTCTGTTATGTTCAACACTCTAGAAAAACTAGTGATAAGAGGGACATACCTCAATATTGTAAAAGCAATCTATGGTAAGCCTCAGGCTAGCATCATTCTGAACGAGAAAAACTGAAGGCAAAATGGAGAAAAATTAAAGGCATTCTCTCTAAAATCTGGAACAAGACAGGGATGCCCTCTCTCACCACTTCTGTTCAACATAGTTCTCGAAACACTGGCCAGAGCAATTAGACAGACGAAGGAAATAAAAGGCATAAAAACTGGAAAAGAAGAACTTAAATTATCACTATTGCAGATCACATGATTCTATATCTAGCAGTCCCAAAAGGGTCTACAAAGAAACTAATGGAGCTAATAAATGAATTAAGCAAAGTGGTAGGATATAAAATCAACATGCATAAATCAAAGGCATTCCTGCATATCAGCGACAAATCTTCTGAAATGGAAATGAGGACAACAACTCCATCCACAATATCCTAAAAAACATAATAATAATAATTAGGAATCAACCTAACAAAAGATGTGAAAGTCTTATACAATGAAAACTACAGAACCCTAAAGAGAGAAATAGAAGAAGATCTTAGAAGATGTAAAAATATATCCTGTTCATGGAAAGGCAGAATTAACATCATCAAAATGGTGATATTACCAAAAGTTCTCAATAGGTTTAATGCAATGCCAATCAAAATCCAAACGGCATTTCTTCTAGAAATAGAGAAAGCAATCATGAAATTCATATGGAAAAATAAAAGACACAGAATAACAAAAACAATACTAAACAGGAAGTGTGGATCAGGCGGCATAGCGATACCAGACTTCAAACTATACTACAGAGCAATAGTAACAAAAATAGCATGGTACTGGTACCAAAACAGGAGGGTGGACCAATGGTTCAGAATAGAGGACACAGAAATAAAGCCAGGAAACTACAACTATCTTATATTTGATGGAGGGGCTAAAAGGATGCAATGGAGGAAAATAGCATCTGCAAAAAATGGTGCTGAGAAAACTTGGAATCCATATGTGACAAAATGAAACTGAATCCCTTTCTCTCGCCATGCACAAAAGTTAACTCAAAATGGATCAAGGAGCTTGATATCAAATCAGAGACATGGCATCTGATAGAAGAAAAAGTTGGCTACGATCTACATACTGTGGGGTCGGGCTCCAAATTCCTCAATAGGACACCCATAGCACAAGAGTTAATAACTAGAATCAACAAATGGGACTTACTCAAACTAAAAAGTTTTTTCTCAGCAAAAGGAACAATAAGAGAGGTAAATAGGGAGCCTAAATCCTGGGAACAAATCTTTACTCCTCACACTTCAGAAAGAGCCCTAATATTCAGAGTATACAAAGAAATCAAAAAAATAGACAATAAGATAACAAATAACCCAATAAACAAATGGGCCAAGAACCAGAACAGACACTTCTCAGAGAAGGACATACAATCAAAAAACAAGTACATGAAAAAATGCTCACCATCCCCAGCAGTCAGAGAAATGCAAATCAAAACCACCCTAACATACCATCTCATTCCAGTAAGATTGGCAGCCATTATGAAGTCAAACAACAACAAGTGCTGGTGAGGATGTGGAGAAACAGGTACACTTGTACATTATTGGAGGCACTGCTAATTGGTGCAGCCAATTTGTAAAGCATTATGGAGATTTCTTGGAAAGCTGGGAATGGAACTACCATTTGACCCAGCTATTCCTCTTCTCGGTCTATTCCCTAAAGACCTTAAAAGAGCATGCTACAGGGACACTGCTACATTGATGTTCATAGCAGCACAATTCACAATAGCAAGACTGTGGAACCAACCTAGATGCCGTTCAATAGAAGAATGGATAAAAAAAATGTGGCATTTATACACAATGGAGTATTACTCTGCTTTAAAAAATGACAAAATCATAGAATTTGCAGGAAAATAGATGTCATTAGAGCAGATTATGCTAAGTGAAGCTAGCCAATCCCTAAAAAACAAATGCCAAATGCCTTCTTTGATAAAAGGAGAGTAACTACAAACAGAGTAGGGATGAAGAGCATGAGAAGAAGATTAATATTAAATAGGGATGAGAGGTGGGAGAGAAAGGGAGAGAGAAGGGAAATTGCATGGAAATGGAAGGAGACCCTCAGGGTTATATAAAATTACATAAAAGAAGATGTGAGGGGAAAAGGAAAAATAATACGAAAAGGGAGAAATTTATTACAGTAGAGGGGGTAGAGAGAGAAGAGGGGAAGAGAGGGGAGGGGAGGAGGGATAGTAGAGGATAGGAAAGGCAGCAGAATACAATAGACACTAGTATGGCAATGTGTAAATCAATTGATGTGTAACTGATGAGATTCTGCAATCTGTATACGGGGTAAAAATGGGAGTTCATAACCCACTTAAATCAAAGTGTGAAATATGATATATCAAGAAATATGTAATGTTTAGAACAACCATAAAAAAATTTAAAAAAAAAAGAAAACTAACTTCGGTGAATGAGGCACGCGAATCCTAATATTTCTACAGTAACTTACCAAGTTTAACATCAATGCAAGTAGATTCCAATGGGACAAGATGTGTATTTTTACGTTAATTTTTATTCAAAACTGGTACATTACAATTTCATCAGTTTATGCACATCATAGGATATATATTTCATAAACAATTTAGCAAATTTATAGGCATTTGTTTCACTTTCAATCACTTCCTGCTTCAAAACACATGTATTCCTCCATATTTCTTGACTGGTCTTTGCATGAGAATTCTTTCCGAACACATTATTTTTGATTTCCATAATCACTTTTGAAGCAAAGTTCACACACTCTTCATGATAAACCAAAACACTAAAATTACCATTAGAAGTATAACTGGTTGGAATGAATGAATGTATATCAATATAAGATTTATTGTATATTTTCAGATATCAATTCAAACCATTATTTAAAGTTGGAACCAGTTATATTATTTATTCACAGTATGGTGTATTCATGCTTAATCTCTGTATTCATGGACACAGGGTACACCTCTTTGTACCCCCAATACTAATTTTATGTCTTCAATATATTGCTCCCAGAAATGGTGGTAGAAATACTCATGTCACCTGAGGTACATATGCATTTTATCACAGTAATATTCTGAACAAAAAATGTAAAGGTCACACTTATGATTGTACCAAAGACTAAGTGGAAAGAGATCATGGATTACTAAAAACATCCATGTCCAGGTTGCCTAATGCTCTCAAATGTCAATCCTATTGGTTACTACATATTTGTTTCTTCCTAAGTTTATATATTCAAACTCAACCCTGGTGAAAATGTCTACTCCTATCACTCACTTAATACTTTGCCTGATTTCATAATGTCTCTATTGATATCTGCTTTTCTACAAATTTTCCCAATTTCATCATAGTGACTGACTCTTCATATGTGCTGACATTTACATTCACTCTCTAACCAAAACCCTATAGCTAAAGAATTTTTAGTCCCAATCCTACACTCATTCTTCTTCCTAAACCTACCGACTATCTTCCTAATCCTACCAACTATCCCTTTGGATTCTGTGTTCTCTTCTACATTCAAACATCCAAGGTACAAGGTCCTATGCCATTGTATATCCAATTGTCTGAGACATCCTTGCAGAATATAATTCAAAACTAAGTATCCCAATTAAGGGCCCAATGCCCTTCTGGGTTTCAAATCATACCTAGATTTCTGTTTTCATACTTATATTTCACCTCGATATTCTTGTAAATATTGCAGGTTCCCAATACCATTATTTATCGCACAGAATGATTGCTAACCCAAATCGAACCTGTTATTATCCCTAAACATACACTGTTCCCTCAATCTCATTTTACAGAAGAGCAGGGATAGAGTCGTTCTTACAATACAGGAAAGTAGGGGACATTCCACCTGCTGAGAACCTCAAAGGTCCATTCAGAAATGATACCTGGAGAAGATGTAGGCAGCTATGAAGGACCTGAGAGAGCAAAAGTCATCTTCCATGGCAAACAACCTGGTCAGAATGAAGGGATGTGTCTGAATCAGCCTCTCTCTTTTTATTGTAGAGAAGATGGACCAAACCAGGCCTCTGTGGAGAGCTGCTGCTGGGTGCCTATGGTTGACATACCATTCTACCTTGTGAAAGTGTCACAGGAAGTAGGGGCAGCCTCCATCTCATGGGACACTTGGAAGCAACTGTTAGGACAAAGTGGTTGCCAAGGCAGTGACCTCATTCAGTTCCAAAGAAAGTGACATACCTCATTTCCTTGGTGATGGAACTCTATGAACTTTGTATCCAAGAATCCAGGCTCCCCGAGGCAGCCCCAGTCCCAGTGGGCTCACTTGTTTGGATTTACCAAGGAAAGAGTCAGTCTTTCTTGGTACCTACTGATGTGAGGATGGCCAAATGCCAGGAGAGCTCTGAAGAGGGACCTTTCCAGAAGAAGCAGGTAGTGGCTCACCCCTTTTTCTTGACAACTTCACAGAGTTGGCCAAGGAAACCAGATCTGAGAGAGGTCAGGCCATGTTCTGAGAATAGGTAGGAAAGTTGGTTTGTTTGGTGTGGAGTGGATTATTTTTAGTAAGTCGTTTGACCAGGCGAGTGTTTCTATGTCTGTGTATCCCACTGTGTCCGTTGTTGTAGACATTAGAAAAGAGAATGCATTAATGGATGCGTCCAGTCTAGTATAAATCTTTCCATAATTCATCCTGCCCAATTTATGAATGGACTGCAGCTTGTCTTATCGAGAGGCAACACCTTCTATGTTCCTAAGTTCCTGTTTTCTTCCTGAATTCTGGCCACTCTCCAGAATAGGCTCATGGTTTTGTGTCCAAGATATGTACCACTCCAAGCTCTGTGACATGGCCATGTACTGGATAGCTGAAGAGAATGGCCAGCCTTGCAGACAACTCAGATATCAGTGTGAACAGGAACGTCTCAGTGGAAAAACCCTGATTTGGGCCTTTTGCTTACCTATTGTTCTGTTGCACTGAATGTCAGGAAAGACTTTGTCTCAGGCCACCCCTTTGTGAAGCCTGAAGAAAAGAGTTTTCAAATGGAAATGAATGGGCATCACCTGTGTCTCTTTGTTTAATTGCTTTGGAAAGGGATGTGGCTGAATTAGCCTCTTGGCCTTGTGTGTGGCTGTGACTTACATTCTCAGCACCTGATGGATCTAAAGAATGATCCCATGTGTGCATCAAAAACCATAATGGCAAAAAGATCAGTCATTGTGAATGAAGTCTCTTGCCTTCCTCTGTAAGGTTCCTGACCTCTGTCAAGTGAGAAAATGGATTCTGTGGGTCAAATGAGTTCCTCAAATCCCTGCAGAGGTGCTTGGGGTTTCGCATGACTCCAAATCACAAAGAATCTATACCTGAAAATCAGTAGGCCTCAAATTGGAGAAACAGAGCATTATTAATGACAGGCTTATTTGATCACTCCTGGTTCACAGGAAGGGTGTCCAGGCCACCCTGACTTTAGGCAAATGAGGGGCAAGTGAGCTTATTTTGGACACTTTCTTGGGCTTCGCCCCTCATGAAAATCTTCAGCCAGACATTACGATGAATGACAATATGTAAGAAGATGAGGGCCATGTGGGAGTGTTTTCGTTTTAATTTTGGTCATTTGTGTGGTGGTTGGAAGAAATGACTGGGTCCACCTGGGCTTGAACTCTGGTGTGATTCCCCTTAGAGACTGAGTTGTGGAACTTACCTTAGAGAAGTATTGCATTGAATTTTGTTGGGATTTTAGGAGGCCACGCAAAAGAGTCACACTTGGAACTGAGATCTAGGCCCAGGGTTGCTTTCCACAGATGTTTGAGTTCCTGAAAGAAGTGACCTCACCTCACTTTCTTGGTGATGGAACTCTCTGATCTTGGGAACCAGGGATTCAGGCAAAAAAGCCAGGGCCAGTTCCAGTCCGAGTAGTCTCATTTGTTTGGATTTACCAAGGACAGAGTCAGTCTTTCTTGGTACCTACTCATGTGAGGATGGCCAAATGGCAGGAAATCTCTGAAGAGGGGCCTTTCCTGAGAAATCAGGTAGTGGCTCACAGCTGGCTCCTGACAATTTCATTGAGTTGGCCATGGAGTCCAAATCTGAGACAGAAGTGGCCATTTCGGGGGAACATAGTATGGCCCAAAAGTCAGCGGACACTCCAGATAGTCAAAGACCTACTTGGCGGAAAGAGGTGCCTTTGTAGGTTTGGTTGTGGGTTTGTGGTTTTGTCTCATGTTCTGAGAATAGGCAGGGAAGTCGGTTTGTTTGGTTTGGAGTGAACTGTTTCTAGTAATTCGTTTGGCAAGGCGAGTGTTTCCATGTCTGTGTATCCCAGTGTTATCCATGGTTGTAGACATTAGAAAATATATTGGATCAATGGATGTGTCCTTTTTAGTAGAAAACTTCCCAGAATTCATCCTGCACAATTTATGAATGGACTGCGGCTTGCCTTATCAATTGGCTACACCTGCTATCTTCCTAAGTTCCACTTTTCTTCCTGAATTCTGGCCACTCTCCAGAATAGGCTCATGGTTTTTTGTGCAAGATATATACCACCTCCAAGCTCTGTGACATGGCCATGTACTGGATAGCTGAAGGGAAAGGCGAGCATCGCAGAAAACTCAGAAATCACTGTGACCATTAAAGTCTCAGTGGAGAAATCCTGCTTTGGGCCTTTTGGTTACCTATTGTTCTGTTGCCCTGAATGTCAGGAAGGTCTTTGCCTTAGGCCACTCCTTTGTGAAGCCTGAAGAAAACAGTTTTCAAATGGAAATGAATGGGCATTACCTGTGGCTCTTTGCTTAATTGCTTTGAAAAAGATGTGTCTCATTCAGACCATTGGCCCTGTGTGAGGCTGTTGCTTAGTTTCTCATCACCTGATAGATCTAAAGAAAGATTCAATGTGTACATCCAAAACCAAAGTGGCAAAAAGAGCAGTCATTGTGGATGAAGTCTCTCGTCTTTTTCTATAAGGTTCGTGACCTCCATCAAATGAGAATAGGGATCCTTTGTGTCAAATGAGTTCCTCAAAGCCCTGCAGATTCTATCCCATAGATGCTTGGGTTTTATCATGACTCCAGTTCAAATAAAAGAATCTAAAACCCACAGTCAGTAGTCCTCAAATTAAAGAAGCAGAGCAGTATTAATGGCAGGCCTATTTGATCACATCTGGTTCACAGGAAGGGTGTACAGGCCACCCTGAGTTTAGTCAAATTAAGGGGAAGGGAGCTTATTTTTGACACTGGCTTGGGCGGGGCCCCTTATGGAAACCTCCAGCCAGAAGTTATGATGAGTGTCTATATGGAAGAAGATGGTGGTCATGTGGGAGTGTTTTGGTTTTAATTGTGGTCGTTTGGGTGGCGGTTGGAAGTGACGACTGGGTCCACCTGGGCTTGAACTCTGGTGTGATTCCCCTTAGATACTGAGTTGTGGTACTGACCTCAGAGAAGTATTGCCATGAATTGTTTTGGGATTTTAGGAGGCCACGCATGAGATTTTCCCTTGGAAACTGAGATCTAGGCCCAGGTTGGCTTTGCACAGAGCACTGGGAATCTCAGCCAGGGTATCACATAATTTTATTCGGAAAGGCTTGGCAGCCATAGTTGAGAGTCAAAACACACATGGACCTCACATTGTAGACCTCAATGCGCCTAGCTTCATGTGATCATTGGCCACTCTTTGGGAAGCCTTGCTTATGAGAGTTCTCCAGAGCTTTCATTGAAATGAGCATCCTCACCATTTAATGGTTCCTGAATTAAGTGAAACCCACAGTGCCTTCAACTTCATCCTTGAAAAATGGCTAGATAAATACCGTGAATTTTTTTTAAATTTCCATGACCAGGTGGCACTGGAGAACCTTTGGATATCCTGTTGCTGACTATGAGTATACCAGACAGTGCCTGATGGACTGGGTTTCAAGAAAATGATGTAGAGCAGAGATGCCAGTAATTTGGAGCCTGCTGAGTAGTGGGCATAGAGCTGCAGTCGGCAGGTGTGTGATAAATCATCTGTGGTGGGGCCATGTGGATCTTCCATTGGCTTCCAAATTGCTTGTGACTGACATGGTGCTGCGAGCAGACCCTTATATGTAAAGGCGTATTTTTATTTGGAGAGGTTTCAGGGCAATGTTCAGAATCACGTTGCTATGGTCAAGAGGCAAGCTATTTGGAATAGAACCTTGGTGGGTGCATTCTCCTGCAGACACTGACCCACCACACGTGAGAAACTCCCTCCAACACTTTGTCCCAGTTGGACACCTTGAATTTTGTGAAGCAAATACCAAACTACCAGTGCAGCAGCAAGAAACACCACAAAATGTGGAGGATGACCAAATGGCTTCACAGTCCACACGGGGAGACACTTAGCCCCCAGTGACCACAGTTTACCTACAAAGATTGAATTCAGCACTGCTGACTCATGTTCATTGGAACATAAGAAACCATGTCCTCCAGGTCACATAGATGCATACCCAGCTTTGATGCTCTCATTACAAAGGAATCAAAACCTCCCGACAACAACATATATTTCAAGTGCCCAACCTCAGAGGCAGTTTCTGAAGAAGTCTTTAGGCCAGCAGAGCTCCATATTTGTGAAGTGTTTACCCTGTCCCTTACTTTAGTAAACTACTCTACCACCTCCAAGGTTGTGAACTTTTGAGCATATTAAATTCCAGCTATGTATTCCCAGATTTTCTAACTCTTCTCCTCTAATGATGTATTACTTGGGGCGAGGGTAATGTCAAGGCATTGTTCTGGATGAGAGTGAGATATTTCTCCATGTGTTTTTTTTTCAAATATTTTATTTCATATTATTATTTTATTTTT
The DNA here is from genome assembly GCF_048772815.1 of Callospermophilus lateralis. Taxonomy (NCBI): domain Eukaryota; kingdom Metazoa; phylum Chordata; class Mammalia; order Rodentia; family Sciuridae; genus Callospermophilus; species Callospermophilus lateralis. Next base: position 71,492 of record NW_027513163.1, read on the forward strand.
TTAATTGGGTGTTCAAAACATTACAAAGCTCTTGACATATTATATTTCATACATTAGATTCAAGTGGGTTATGAACTCCCATTTTTATCCCAAATACGGATTGCAGAGTCATATCTGTTACACATCCGCATTTTTATAATGCCCTATTAGTAACTGTTGTATTCTGCTACATTTTCTATCCTCTACTATCCCCGCTCCCCTCTCATCTTCTCTCTCTACCCCATCTACTGTAATACATTTATATCTTTGTTTATTTTCCCATTCCCCTCATAACCTCTTATATGTAATTTTGTGTAACAATGAGGGTCTCCCTCCATTACCATGCAATTTCCTTTATCTCTCTCTTTCTGCCCCCCACCTCATGTCTCTGTTTAATGTTGATCTTTTCTTCCTGCTCTTCCTCCCTGCTCTGTTGTTAGTTGCTCTCATTATATCAAAGAAGACATTTATATTTGTTTTTTAGGGTTTGGCTAGCTTCACTAAGCATAATCTGATCTAGTGCCATCCATTTCCCTGCAAATTCAATGATTTTGTTATTTTTTTAATGCTGCATAATACTCAATGGTGTATAAATGCCACATTTTTTTTATCCATTCATCTACTGAAGGGCATCTGGGTTGGTTCCACAGTCTAGCAATTTTGAATTGTGCTGCTATGAACATCGATGTGGCAGTATCCATGTAATATGCTCTTTTGAGGTCTTCAGGGAATAGTCCGAGAAGGGCAATAGCTGGGTCAAATGGTGGTTCCATTCCCAGCTTTCCCAGGAATCTCCATACTGCTTTTCAAATTTGCCACAACAGTTTGCAGTCCCACCAGCAATGTATAAGAGTACCCTATTCTCCACATCCTCGCCAGCACTTGTTGTTGTTTGACTTCATAATGGCTGCCAATCTTACTAGAGTAGGATGGTATCTTAGGGTGGTTTTAATTTGCATTTCTCTGACTGCTAGAGATGGTGAGCACTTTTTCATGTACTTACTGATTGATTGTATGTCCTCCTCTGAGAAGTGTTGGTTCAGGTCCATGGCCCATTTTTTGATTGGGTTATTTATCATCTTATTGTCTAATTTTTTGAGTTCTTGGTATACTCTGGATATTAGGGCTCTATCTGAAGTGTGAGGAGTAAAAATTTGTTCCCATGATTTAGGCTTCCTATTTACCTCTCTCATTTTTTATCCTGCTGAGAAAAAACTTTTCAGTTTAAGTAAGTCCCATTTGATGATTCTTGTTATTAACTCTTCTGCTATGGGTGTCCTGTTAAGGAATCTGGAGCCCGACCCCACATTATGTAGATCGGAGCCAACTTTTTCTTCTATCAGATGCAGAGTCTCTTATTTGATATCTAGTCCTTGATCCACTTTGAGTTAACTTTTGTGCATGGCAAGAGGAGGGGATTCAGTTTCATTTTGTTGCATATGGATTTCCATTTCTTACAACACCATTTGTTGAAGATGCTATATTTCCTCCATTGCATGCTTTTAGCTCCTTTATCAAATATAGCATAGTTGTAGCTTTGTTAATTAGTCTTTGTGTCCTCTATTATGTACCATTGGTCAACCCGCCTGTTTTGGTACCAGTGCCATGCTGTAGTATAGCACTGGTATACTGCTCTGTAGTATAGTTTTAAGTCTGGTATCGCTATACCGCCTGATTCACACTTCCTGCTAGAATTGCTTTTGCTATTCTGGGTCTTATATGTTTCCATATGAATTCCATGAATGCTTTATCTATTTCTACAAGAAATGCTTTTGGGATTTTGATTGGCATTGCATTAAACCTATAGAAAACTTTTGGAAATTTCGCCATTTTGATGATGTTAGTTCTGCCTATCCAGGAACAGGGTATATTATTCCATCTTCTAAGATCTTCTTCTACTTCTCTTTTTAGGGTTCTGTAGTTTTCATTGTATAAGTCTTTCACCTTTTTTGTTAGGTTGATTTTCAAGTATTTAATTTTTTTTTGAGGATATTGTGAATGGAGTGTTTTTCCTCATTTCTGTTTCAGAAGTTTTGTCGCTGATATACAGAAATGCCTTTGATTTATGCGTTTTGATTGTATATCCTGCCACTTTGCTGAATTCATTTATTAGTTCTAGTAGTTTTTTTGTAGACCCTTTTGGGTCTTCTATGTATAGAATCATGTCACCAGGAAATAGTGATAATTTACGTTCTTTTTTTCCTATTTTTATGCGTTTGATTTATTTCGTCTGTCTAATTGCTCTGGGCAGTGTTTCGAGAACTATATTGAGTAGAATTGGTGACAGAGGGCATCCCTGTCTTGTTCCAGATTATAGAGGGGATGCCTTCAATTTTTCTCCATTCATAATGATACTAGACTGAGACTTAGCATAGATAGCTTTTACAATGTCGAGGTTAGTTCCTGTTATCCCTATTTTTCTAATGATTTGAACATAAAGGGATCCTGTACTTTGTCGAATCCTTTTTCTGCGTCCATCGAGATGATCATATGGTTCTTATCTTTAAGTCTATTGATGTGATGAATAACATTTATTGATTTTCGTATATTGAACCATCATTGCATCCCAGGGATGAATCCTACTTAATCCTGGTGAACAATTTTTTTGATGTGCCTTTGTATTCGATTAGGCAGATTTATATTGAGGATTTTTGCATCTAGGTTAATCAGATATATTGATCTGTAGTTCTCTTTCTTTGAGGTGTCTTTTTCTGGTTTTGGAATTAGGGTGATGTTGGCCTCATAAAATGAATTTGGCAGAGCTCCCTCTTTTTCTATTTCCAGAAATAACTTGAAAAGTATTGGTATTAATTCTTCTTTAAAGGTTTTGTAAAACTCCGCTGTATAGCCATCCGTTCCTGGGCTTTTCTTGGTTGGTAGTCTTTTGATTGCTTCTTCTATTTCATCCTTTGATATTGGTCGGTTTAAATTGTGTGTATCCTCCTGACTCAGTTTGGGCAAATCATATGACTTAAGAAATTTATCGATATCTTCACTATTTTCTACTTTATTGGAATAATGGTTTTCAAAATAATTTCTATTTTTCTTCTGTATTTCTGTAGCATCTGTTGTGATATTGCCTTTTTCATCCCATATGTTAGTTATTTGAGTTCTTTCTCTTCTTTTCGTCTTTAGCATGGCTAAGGGTCTGTTGATCTTATTTATTTTTTCGAAGAACCAACTTTTAGTTTTGTTAATTTTTTCAATAGTTTCTTTTGTTTCAATTTCGTTGATTTCCACTCTGATTTTAATAATTTCTTGCCTTCTGCTAGATTTGCTGTTGTTTTGCTCTTCCTTTTCTAGGGCTTTGAGATGAAGTGTGAGCTCACTTATTTGTTGGTTTTTCCTTTTTTTCAGGAATGACCTCCAGGCGATGAATTTCCCTCTTAAAACTGCTTTCATTGTGTCCCATAGATTCCGATATGTTGTGTCTGTAATTTCATTTATCTCTAAGAATTTTTTGATTTCCTCCTTTATGTCTTCTGTAACCCATTGATCATTCAGTAACATATTGTTCATTTTCCATGTGATGTAGAATTTTTCCTTACTTCTTTTATCATTGATTTCCAGTTTCATTCCATTATGATCAGATAAAATGCATGGTATTATCTCCACACCTTTATATTTACTGAGGGTTGCCCTATGGCATCATATATGGTCTATTTTTGAGAAGGATCCATGTGCTGCTGAGAAAAAAGTATATCCACTTGATGATGGTTGATATATTCTATATATGTCAGTTACATGTAGGTTATTGATTGTGATATTGAGTTCTATACTTTCTTTATTCAACTTTTGTTTGGAGTATCTGTCCAATGATGATAGATGTGTTTTGAAGTCACCCATAATTATTGTGTTGTGATCTATTTCATTCTGGAGCTTGAGGAGAATTTGTTTCATGAACAAAGTAGCACCATTATTTAGTGCATAAATATTGATAATTGTTATGTCTTGTTGGTGAATGGTTCCTTTTAACAGTATATAATGTCCTTCCTTATCCCGTTTGATTAACTTAGTCTTGAAGTTGATTTTATTCGATATGAGGATGTCCACCCCTGCTTGCTTATGAGGATAAGTGTGCATGGTGTATTTTTTTCCCAACCTTTCACCTTCACCCTGTGTGTCTTTGCATTTCATATGTGTCTCTTGGTGGCAACATATTGTTGGATTTGTTTATTTAATCCAAGTTACCAGCCTATGTCGCTTTATTGGAGACTTTAAGCCAATTGCATTCAGAGTTACTATTGATGTATGGTTTGTATGCCAGCCATGTTTGATTATTTATATTTTTTTAATTTAGTTTGTTTCTCCATGATAAGCTTTCACCCTGCCTCTGTCATTACCAAGGTACTTCCCACTGATGGTTTTGGCTGTTGTTTTTCATTTCTTTCTTGTGTAGTGTTTTTCTCAAGACGCTTTGCAATGATTGTTTTCTGGCTTCAAATTCTTTTAGCTTTTGTTTATCATGAAAGATTCTTATTTCGTTGTTGGACCTGATGGTTAATTATGCTGGATACAGAATTCTTGGTTGGCATCCATTGTCTTTCATTGTTTGAAATACGTTTTTCCAGGATCTTCTCGCTTTCAGCGTCTGTGATGAAATATCCGTTGTTAACCTTATTGGTTTACCACTGAATGTATTCTGCCTCCATTCTCTTGTAGAATTATTATTTTGTCTTTGTTCTGTATATTGGATATCTTCATAACAATGTGTCTTGGCATTGGTCTACTGTGATTTTGTGTGCTCTTGTCCTGTATGCATCTACAATTTGTATATCCATTTCCTTTTTTATTTCTGGAAAGTTTTCTGTAATTATTTAATTCAGGAGTTTTCTCATTCCCTTGGTTTGAGTCTTTGTACCTTCCTCTATCCTGATGACTCATAAGTGTGTGTGTGTGTTTTTTTTATGTTATCCCAAATCTCTTGTATGTTTTTCTTGTGATTTTTTTGCCAGCCTTTGTGAGTTGGCTGGACTCATTTCAAGATGATATATTTTGTCTTCATTATCTGATGTTCTGGCTTCTACTTTCTCCACTCTGTTAGTGATACTCTAAATGGAGTTCTTAATTTGGTTTATCATTTCCTTCATTTCTAGAATTATTGTTTGATTCTTTATAATCTCTATCCAATGATAAAGATGCTTAACTTTTTCTTTTATCTGTTTATGTAATTCATTTTCAATGTTTTCTTTTACTGTTTGGATTTTCTGTCTCATATCCTCTTTAAGTTTCCATTCCATCTGTCTAAGTTATTCCTTGAGTTCTTTATATGACCATTTTTCTGATGACTCTAGGTCCTCCTGAATATTTAGGGTGTCCTTCGTTGTTTGTACTCCTTTTCTTCCTTGCTTGTTTATGCTGCTCATGTTACTTCTTGTTCTGTTTGACTGCTGAGTTACTGTTTACTCTTATAAATTTATTTGATGCTTGGGAAAAAAGATTTTAGAAGGAAAGGGAAAAAGTCACTAAAGAGAATGAGAGTAGGCAGGTAGAATGCAAGGAATGGGAAATAAGAAAATTGAAAAGAAATGAAAAGACAATAGAAAAAATAGAAAATAAAGAAAGAAAATGATTTTTTTAAAAAATGATAATGATAATATAAAATTAAAATTAAAATTTTAAAAAATAATAGCAAAATAAAAAATTAAAAAAATTAAAAAAATTTTTAAAAAGTTAAAGAACAGCAACAAAAAATGAAAATAAAAGAAAACAAAAAACAAAAACAAAAACAAAAAACAAATTAAAATAATAATAATAATAATAAATGCAGTCATAGATTGCAATAAACTTCTTTTCCAGTAGGTAGAGTTGTGCCCACTGGGCCAAGCTTCTCCTTTCAATAGGTGGGAACCAATCACTGTGCAGCAGCTCTTCCTCCCACACTTTGTGGGTGTCCAATCCTGAGTGTCTAGGGCCTTCTTTTGTGTTTCCTCAAGACAGGCCCCACTCACGTGTGACACTCACCACAATACTGGCTACATGCCAGGTCTGCTGCTCCTAGGAGCCCTGTTTTCATGAACGCCTGGGCACACTCTCCCTGTTTGTCTCCCTCAGACCCTAAGTTTGTAGAGCTTAGGCCTGAGAACCCCCAGCGAATTTGCTTGCACTCAGGAAGTCATGCCCCCGGAAGCTGGAGCAAGAGACTTCAGTTTTCAGCACTGGTGGGAGCGGTGGCCTGGAGGTCTGCACCATGAGTCCCGTGCCACTCCTAATTCCCTCAGTCTGGCTATCGCGCTCAAGGGAGAGCTGGGAGGGGCTCTTAAGATTTCCCCACAAGTTCACAAATTTATAGGAATTTGTTTCACTTTCAATCACTTCTTGCTTCAGGACACATGTATTCTTCCATGTTTCTTGACAGGTCTTTTCATGAGACTTCTTTCAAGACACATTACTTTCAATTTCCATAATCACTTTTGAAGCAAAACTCACATAAACTTTATGATAAATTATAACTCTGATATTACCATTAGATGTATAACTGGTTGAAATTAATGATTGCATACCAATATTGGATTTCTTATATATTTTCAGATAAAAATTCAATCCATTATTTAAAGTCGAAAGAGTTATATTATTTATTCACAGTATGGTCTATTCATGCATTATCTCTATATTCATAAACGCAGTGTACACTTCTTTATACCCCCAATACTAATTTATACGTCTTCAAAATATTGCTCCCTGAAATGGTGGAAGAAATACTCATGTCACCTGATCTACTTATACATTTAATCACAGAAATATTCGCAACACAAAATGCAAAGGTCACACTTATGTTTGTACCAAGGCCTAAATGGAAAGTAAACATGGATTACTAAAAACATCCATGTCCAGATTGCCTAATGCTCTCAAATGTCAATCCTATTGGTGACTACATATTTGTTTCTTCTTAAGATTATATATTCAAACTCAACCCTACTGAAATTGTCTAATCCTATCCCTCACTTTATACATTGCCTGATTTCATTATGGCTCTATTTCTATCTGTTTCCTACATATTTTCCCCAGTTCATCACTGTGACTGACTCTTCACATGTGCTGACATTTACATTCACACTCTAATCCATAACCTATTGCTAATAAACTTTTATTCCTAATCTTATACTCATTCTTTTTGTAAACCTACTGACTATCTTCCTAATCCTACCGACTATCCTTTTTTGACTGGATGTTCTCTTCTACATTCAATCAAGCAAGGTACAAGGTCTTATGCCATTGTATATTGATCTATTTGAGACCTCTGTGCAGAATGTAATTCAATGCTAAGTATCACAATCAAGGGTACAATTCCCTTCTGGGCTTCAAATGTTACCTAGATTTCTCGTTTCACACTTATATTTCACATATATATTCTGGTAAATATCGCAGTTTCAAATACCATTATTCATTCTTCAGGATGATTCCTAAACTAAATCCAACATGTTATTGACCCTAAACATACACTGTTCCCTCAATCTAACTTTACAGAAGAGCAGGGACAGAGTTGGTCTTACAATACAGGAATGTCGGGGATCTTCCACCTGCTGAGAACCTCAAAGGTCCATGCAGACATGATCCCTGGAAAAGAGGTAGGCAGATATGAAGGACCTGAGAGAGCAAAAGTCATCTTCCATGTCAAACAACCTGGTCAGGATGAAGGGATGTGTCTGAATCAGCCTCTCTCTTCTTAATGTAGAGAAGATGGACCAAACCAGGCCTGTGAGGAGAGCTGTTCCTGGGTGCCAATGGTTGATATACCATTCTAACTTGTGAAAGATTCAAAGGAAGTAGGGGCAGCCTCCATCTCATTGGACCCTTGGAAGCAACTATTAGGACAAAGTGTTTGCCAAGGCATTGACCTCATTCAGTTCCTGAAGGAAGTGACCTACCTTACTTCTTTGGTGATGGAATTCTCTGAACTTGGGATCCAGGAAGCCAGGCATCCAGAGCCAGTCCCAGTCCCAGTCCCAGTGGGCTCAGTTGTTTAGTTTTACCAATGACAGATTCTGTCTTTCTTGGTACCTACTGATGTGAGAATGGCCAAATGCCAGGAGAGCTCTGAACATGGGCCTTTCCTTAGTAAGTAGGTAGTGGCTCACCGCTGGCTCCTAACAACTTCACAGAGTTGGCCAAGGAGACCAGATCTGACACAGTACAGGACATTTCGGGGGAACATAGTAGGGCCCGCCAGTCAGAGGACACTCTGGATATTCACAGACTTACTTGGGGGAAGGAGGTGCCTTTGTGTTGTGGGTGTGAGTTTGTGGTTTTGTCTCATTTTCTTAGAATAGGTAGGAAAGTTGGTATGTCTGGTTTGCAGTGGACTGTTTCTAGATAGTCGTTTGACAAGGCAAGTGTTTCTATGTCTGTGTATAACACTGTGTCCGTGGTTGTAGACATTAGAAAAGAGAATGCCTCAATGAATGTGTCCTGTCAATTTAAAGCTTCCCAGCATTCATCCTGCCCAATTTATGACTGCACTGCAGGTTGCCTTATCGATGGGCAACACCTACTATCTTCCTAAGTTTCAGATTTCTTCCTGAATTCTGACCAATCTGCAGAATAGTCTCATGGTTTTGTGTTCAAGATAGGTACCACCCCAAGCTCTGTCACATGGCCATGTACTGAATAGCTGAAGGTAATGGCGAGCATCTTAGAAAACTCAGATATCAGTGTGACCAGGTAAGTCTCAGTGGAGAAACCATGCTTTGTGCCTTTTGCTTACCTATTTTTCTGTTTCACTGAATGACAGGAAGGTCTTTGCCTCAGGCCACCCCTTTGTGAAGCATGAAAAAAACAGTTTTCATATGGAAATGATTGGGCATCACCTGTGGCTCTTTGCTTAATTGCTTTCAATGGGATGTTTCTGAATCAGCCTCTTGGCCATGTGTGAGGCTGTGGCTTACATTCTCAGCACCTGATGGATATAAAGAAAGATCCCATGTGTGCATGCAAAACAAAAATGGCAAAATTCAGTCATTGTGGATGATGTCTCTCTCCTTCCTCTATTAGGTTGCAGACAATCATCAAGTGAATATAGGGATCCTTTGGGTCAAATGAGTTTTTCAAAGCCATGCAGAGGTGCTTGGGTTTTCTCATGATTCCACTTCACATAAAGAATCTAAACCCCACAGTCAGTAGGCCTCTAATTGGAGAAGCAGAGCAGTTGTAATGTCAGGCCTATTTGATCACTCCTGGTTCACAGGAATGGTGTCCAGGCCACCCTGACTTTAGGCAAATGAGGGCCAAGGGAGCTTATTTTGGACACTCTCTTGCGCTGTACCTCTCATGGAAATCTCCAGCCAGAGGTTATAATGAGGGTCTATGTGGAAGAAGATGAGGGCCATGTGGGAATGTTTTGGTTTTAATTTTGGTCATTTGTGTGGCAGTTGGAAGGGATAACTGGGTCCACCTCGGCTTGTACTCTGGTGTAATACTCCTTAGAGACTGAGTTGTAGAACTGACCTCAGAGAAGTATTGCCATGAATTGTGTGGAGAAACTTAGCCCCAGTGTCCACAGTTTAGCTACAAAAAAAGAATTCAGCACTGCTGCCACATGTTCAATGAAAAATAAGAAACCATGTCTTACAGGTCACATATATGCAGAACCAGCTTTGATGGTCTCTCTACAAAAGAACTAAATCTCCTGAAAACAACATATATTTCAAGTGCCCAACCTCAGAGGCCGTTTCTCAAGAATTCTTTAGGCCAGCAGAGCTCCATGTTTGAGGAGTGTTTATCTTTTGCCTTACTTTTTTGTACTCTGCTACCACCTCCAAGGTTGTGAACTCCTGAGCATATTCCATTCCAGATATGTATTCACAGATTTTATAACTCTTCTTCTCTAACTGTGTCTTACTTTGGTAAAAGATAATGTCAAGGCATTGTTCTGGATGAGAGTGGGAAGATTTTTGGGTAGCACATATTTGCATAGACATTGGATTCATTTTTCAATTTCCCTTCAAAACACTGAATCTCTGACCCTAACCAATTCCCAACTAGACTCTGACTACTAATCCTAATATGATGGAGAAAAATTAAAAAAAAAAAAAAACAGAAAAGAAGTACAAGCAGTTCAGAGGAGGCAAGGTGTATACTTGGACTTGACTTTTGCATAATATAGGGTAGGAGTTATAAATCTTGCAAATTTTTTTTGAAATAGTTCTCCATGTGTTTTTAAAGTTAACAAATATGTGAATTCCTTTCTCCATTTCTCTGTAGCCTATTAAGCACATGTATTTTTATATGCACATATAGATTTCTACCTGGTACCACACGTACATTCTTGTGAGGTGTTTGACTTGGCAGATACAATTGTGAGAAGAGATCACTCCTCGTAAATGCTGTTGGAACTGAAATTTCAAACTATGGGTGAACTTTCTAGTTGAAGAACATTATACATAAATCCATGTTCAGTATAATGAATATTTTTGGATTTGTGGATGATATATATTTCATGATGAATTTTGATTGGCATATATATTGCTAGTTTTTAATGTCTCTCTCTCTCTCTCTCTCTCTCTCTCTCTCTATATATATATATATATATATATATATATATATATATATATATATATACTCTCCAGATTTTTCAAAATATGTAATATATGTGACTTATTATACACTCCCTAAATTCATTCATATTCATTTATGTGGATTTATAATCAACTTTTCACAAGATTATTTTCCAAAATATTCATCCACCTGAAATTCATATTTGTTTCCTAGTAGTGACAACTAACTTCAGTGAATGGTGTATACAAATCCTAATATTTCTATGGTAACTGACCAGGTTTAACATCAATGCAAGTAGATTCCTATGGGACATGATATATATTTTGACGTTCATATTTATTCAACAATGGGATATTATTATTTCTTCAGTTTATGCACATCATAGTATACATATTTCATCCAAAAGTTCAAAAATATATAGGAATTTGTTTCACTTTCAATCACTTCCTGCCTCTGAACACATGTATTCCTCCATGTTTCTTTACTGTTCTTTTCATGAGACTTCTTTCCAAACACATTATTTTCGATTTCCATAATCAATTTTGAAGCAAAACTCACACACTCTTCATGAAAATCCTAATACTAATATTATCATTGATGTATAACTGGTTGTAATGAATGTCTGTATATCAATATTTGATTTCCTGTATATTTTCAGATATCAATTCAATCCATTGTTTATAGTGGAATGAGTACATGTTTTATTCAGAGTATGTTCTATTCATGCATTATGTGTATATTCATAGAAACAGGGTACACCTCTTTATACCCCCAATACTAATATATACATCTTCAAAATATTGCTCCCAGAAATGGTGGAAGATATACTCATGTCACCTGATCTACATATATATTTTATCACAATAATATTATGGACACAAAATGCAAAGGTCACACTTATGATTGTACCAAAGCCTAAATGGAAACTGAGCATGTATTAGAAATAACATCCATGTCCAGGTTGCCTAATGCTCTCAAATGTCAATCCAATTGGTGACTACATATTTGTTTCTTGCTAAGATTATATATTCAACCTCAACCCTGTTGAAAATGTCTAATCCTATAACTCACATTATACTTTGCCTGATTTCCTTTTGTCTCAATTGATATTTACTTTCCTACATATTTTCCCCAGTTCATCATTGTGAATGACTCTTCACATGTGCTGACATTTACATTCACTCTCTACCCGAAATCCTATTGCTAAAAATCTTTTGGTCCAAATCCTATATTCACTCTTCTTCCTAAACCTACCTACTGTCTTCCTAATCCTACCGACTATCCCTTTGTGACTGGATGTTCTCTTCTACATTCAATCATCCAAGGTACAAGGTCCTATGCCATTGTATATCGATTTATCTGAGACATCTGTGCAGAACGTAATTCAATGCTAAGTATCCCAAACAAGGACCCAATGACCTTCTGGGCTTCGAATCTTACTTAGATTTCTCTTTTCGTTCATATATTTCACCTCTATATTCTTATAAATATCGCAGGTTCCCAATACCATTGTTCATCGAGCAGAATGGTTCCTAACCAAAATTGAAAATGTTATTAACACTAACCATACACTGTTCCCTCAATCTAACTTTACAGAAAAGCAGTGACAGTGTTGGTGTTACAATACAGGAATGTATGGGATCTTCCACCTGATGAGATCTCAAAGGTATGTGCAGAAATGATCCCTGGAGAAGATGTAGGCAGCTATGAAGGACCTGAGAGAGCAAAAGTCATCTTCCATGGAAAACAACCTGGTAGGATGAAGTTTGGTGTCTAAATCAGCCTCTGTCTTCTTAATGTAGAGAAGACGGACCAAACCAGGCCTTATGTAGAGCTGTTCCTGAGAGCCTATGGATTATATCCCATTCTACCTTATAAAAGGGTCACAGGAAGTAGGGGCAGCCTCCATCCAAAGGGACCATAAGAAGCAACTGTTAAAACAAAGTGGTTGCCAAGGCAGTGACCTCATTCAGTTGCTGAAGGAAGTGACCTCACCTCACTTCCTTGGTGTTGGAACTCTCTGAACTTGGGATCCAGGAAGCCAGGCACCCCGAGCCAGTCCCAGTCCCAGTCCCAGTTGTCTCACTTGTTTGGATTTACCAAGGACAGGGTCAGTCTTTCTTGGTACCTACTGATTTGAAGATGTCCAAATGCCAGAAGAGCTCTGAAGAGGGGCCTTTCCTGAGAAAGAAGGTAGTGGCTCACCGCTGGTTCCTGTCAACTTCACAGAGTTGGCCAAGGAGACCAGATCTGAGACAAGACAGGCCATTTCGGAGGAACATAGTATGGCCCAGCAGTCAGAGAACACTCCGAATAGTCACAGACCTACTTGGGGGAAGGAGGTGCCTTTGTGGCTGTGGTTGTGGGTTTGTGGTTTGGTCTCATGTTCTGAGAATAAGTTTTTTCAGATATCAGCACCAGAGCCCAGGAATTAGTTCTCATTGGGGCTAAGGTTCCCCTTCAGCGAGATTTGAAATTGGCGCTGGCTGCAGAGTTAACAAGGGCGGGGACTTTTCATGCCACTGCCGAAAAGAAGAAAGTAGGAAGAAGAAGTCCTTAGGCGCCATGTTGGGGTTTTTCTCTTGGGTATGGCTGCCATTTTTACTTTTTCTAACATTCCTCCCTTTTTGTTTTCTTAGAAAGTGGGGTGTTGTTTGTCATTTCTGGCTGCTTCCTGCTGTGTGGGGGTGCTGTGGGGCCTAGAAAGGGAAGTGGATGAATGCTCGGGGGGCAGGTCTGGGGATATCAGAAATAAAACCCAGTGGTATAGATAGCTACTTCAGTAGGGGTAAAGTCTATGAAAGTTCCCTGATGCCACAAGTTGTCGATGGCATGAAACCAGTCCTGGATGGAGGAGATTGTTGGTATCAGCCACTGGTCCTGTAACAGACTCAAGGAAATACTGGAAGTGTTGCCTGGACATGGCGTCACCAGCATCTGAACAAGATCAGAGCGAATAGAAACAGAATGAAGATAAAAATTAGAGCAAAGGTCAATTTTTGGCAGAAGTTCCATGTTGGGGGACTGACATAGAAGAGGCCAAGGGCCATGAGGAAGCTTAGAAGGTCATAAAGACTCATGAATCCAGGATGGAAGATTATGAGGTTCTCCAAGCTCGTTGCCTCCCACTGTCTGATGTACGTTGCATTCCATCGTGCCTGGTAGTGAGCTTCATCACTGAGTGAACTGTTCTCTTGGAGATGTTAGGGGTTCATTGGTCATCAGAGGCTGGTAGTGCCTAAGTAAAAGCTGGTTGAAATTTTGATTAAAAATTTTTTGCAGTTGGGTTTGAAGGAACTTCATTATGCATGGCAAGAGAGCACAAAAAGGGAGCATCCCAATAAGGGGCCCCAAGATAGGTAGTAAGTACATTGCAAGACAGGATTGGAAGAACCCTGTTATGGGACTGGAGGAGCTAGGTTTGAGCAATTTGGTCAATAATTCCTGCAATTTAACGACATTTTTTTTTCTATCAGCCCAGATTCATTAACATAATAGCAACATTCCTCTCTGAGGAATAGGCATGTACCCCCTTTTTCTGCAGTGAGAAGATCAATTGCCCTTTGGTTCTGTAAAGCCACTTGTGCCAATGAAGTAACCTGGCGCTGCAAGGAGCCCAGAGACTCAGCAGTGGTATCGAGTGCTTCCTGAAGTTTTTGTTGCAGGTCATTGGATGCTCATAGAGCATGACCTATAGCTCCACCAGAGAGTCCGAGACCCGCCACTGAGGTTGTTAAAGTGAGATCTACCAGAACCGGCAGAAAGACTGCCCTACGGGTTCGGGAAGGTAGGGCCAACTGTCGGAATTTGGTGGGAGTATACAAAGACAGCTGAGGAACTACAGTAACCAAGAAACAGGTGCCAGAGACATTGATCGTTGAGGTACTTAAAGACCCATTACACCAGAGGAAATTTCCAGGTTGCATAAACGCAGGGCTCGATTGGGTGCTTAAGCTCAAGGAACAAATGGGTAAAGGATTCATTATTGTCAGGTGGAAACAGATGAAAGCAAATAAAGCATTGGTGGAATAACTTTCCCACAGTGGGATACGTGTCACATGTAGGGGTTGTTCTTTCTTAGAGAAATTGTAGGTTTTTGCTGAAATATTTCCTGCCACTAATGGGACCGCTGCTAGAAGTGGATGACTAAGTGAAGCACAGAGAAAGCACTGAGAAGGAGGCACAGAAAGAGGGGTGGATTTTAATAATCGAAGAGTTTGGTGTAACAAATTGAGCCTTGTGTCAGGGGGACCTGAGGGGGTTGAAGGGTCTGAATCCTTTTTGGATGAGCTATGGATAAGATCTTGAAGTTTTGATTCTGACTCCTTAATGTGTTTGACTACCTAGATGGTTGCCTTAGGTGGCATAATCAGGGTGCGGCCAACAGTCATCCACATTGTGGTTCTGTCTGAGGTTGTCCGAGCATAGACAGCAAACTCAACATAGTCGCAACGTTTGGCCTTGGGGTCAGGTATATCTAAAGTATACCATCCATTGTTATCAGATGAAGAGCCTTTATGCCACTTTAGGTAACTAGAAGTCCACCCTTTAGGGTAACCAAGTGAGTGGTAAGAATAGCTACCATGTTCATCATGGAACCTGCATCACCAATAGGGGCACCCATTATATATCTCAGGCCACCAATGATAATAGTCTTTTGTTTGATCAAAAAGGAAGCAAATGAAAGGCAGTTCCAGCTACCAGGGACGAAGGTCCTTGAAGGTGACAATTTTAGTGAAATAGAGGTGAAGTTGTGGATGAAGCAAGTAGTTGCATCCACTGCACGGACCTTCTGATGCCATGTTCTGAGTATCGTTCCTGAAGAGTGAATAAATACATGGTAGGAGAGGAGGGTAAAGACCAGTCCCGATAGAGCACAGAAAATAAGCAGAACACAAAAAACAAGCAGTTACAGAAGATTAGGGTGTTGGGAGAGCTCATTGTGACTTTTTTAAGAGGAATTGTTCTGCGGGGAACACCGTGTGAGCCGCAACTTAAATGGGTGAGATGAGTGTGGAGAGCAGGAGTAAAGGGGAGGTTCAGGAGTTGATTCTTGGAGTTCCTCTGGGTTGGTCCTGTCGTCAGCAGGTGGGACTTCTTGGTGATATGGCTTCAACCTAGAAATGTGAATCCAGGGAGTGAGACGGTTGTCTGGTAAGGAGAGTTTGGCGGCAGTGGGGCTACAGAGAATGACAGGATAGGGGCCTTCCCATTTTGGGGCAAGAGTCCCTTTCTCCTCTTTGGTATTATAATAGACTAGACTCCCAGGTGTTAAGGGAGGAGTGTTTGGAGAGGACACTGGGTCCGGATGAAGCCAGTCCTGATATTTCCAGATTTCCGAGCAGAGATGATACAAAAGAGGCAAAGACAAATCTCGGGTGAGAGGTCCTTGTGAAATGACCAACCCAGGGGGTATAAGAGGTCTTCCATACATTATCTCAAAGGGAGACAGTAAAGATGGTTTTTAGGGAGAGCTCTGATTCGAAGCAAATCCAAGGGAAGGAGTTTGACCCAGTCTAAGTTTAATTCCATTGTCAATTTGGTAAGGACTTCATTTAGAGTACGATTTACCCTTTCCACTTTCCCTGAAGCTTGGGGGTAATATGGAAAGTGGGAATGCCACTTGAAGGAGAGGGCTTGAGAGACCTTTTGTGTGATCCTAGAAATAAACTCAGGGCCATTGTCATATTGTAGAGAAGTGGGCATACCCAACCTGGGGATGATGTCTGTCAGTAAGATTAAAGCTACAGTGGAAGCCGTTTTATTGGAAGTGGGAAATGCCTCAATCCAACCAGAGAAAGTGTCCACAAAGACAAGGAGGTATTTAGTGCGCCATACTGTGAGCATGTTGGTGAAGTCTACCTGCCAGTCAGCAGTGGGAATGTGTTCCCGGGCTTGGTGGGAAGAGAAAGGTTTGGGCCTTAAAGGAGAATAAGTGTTGATCCACTGACAGATCTGACACTTAGAGGCTATATTCTGTAGCATGGCTTTGTCAGAGAGGGTGAGCGAAAAGAAGCTCTGTAAAAAGAGGTTCAAAGACTGAGAATTGGAAAGGAATAGAGTATGAAGGAACTTGAAGAGATCCTTGTTCTTACTGGAAGAAGTAGGGGCTTCAGATGAGCTGTCTAAAGTGGCCATTATATGTCCCCCAGGGGGTCCATCATTGGAAGTGGTAGCAGCCATTTGTGCCACCTGTTCAGCTTTGGCATTGCGCTCAGTGATAAGAGAGATGTCCTTCTTATTAGACCTACAATGGACAACTCCCACCTGGGTGGGTAAGTGGGAGGCCTCTATCAGATTGGTTATAAGAGCCGAATTAGTGATCACATTACCTTTGGTGGTAAGTAGGCCTCGCTCCTTTCATATTGCAGCATGGGATAAGATATGGAAGACATATTTTGAATCAGTATAAAGGGTGAGGGATTTGCCTTGTGCTAGAAGGCTGGCACGAGTGGCTACTATAAGTTCAGACTGCTGGTTGGTAGTTCAAGAAGGCAGAGCTTTGGCCTCTATAATCTCAGTGGCTGAAACTACAGCGTATCCAAAGTAATGAGTGCCGTTCTGCCTAAAGGAACTGCCATCAGTAAACCAGATAAGGTCAGGCTTGGCTAGTAGTCTCTCAGAAATGGAAGAATGACAGGGGAGGAAATCATCTAAGGTTTCCAACCAATTATGAGTTGGTGTGTTAGATGTGGGAGTCATTGGGAGCAGTGAGGCAGGGTTCTGTGCAGAGCAGGGGAGGAAAGTAATATTAGGGTTTTCCAGAAAGGAAGTGAGGAGCGACAGAAATCTGGATGGAGGAAGGGTTTGAAAGTCCTTATAAGCTAAAAGATCCTTCAAGTGATGTGGGGAGTGGATAGTTAAAGGGGCCCCAAAAGTAACCTTAGAGGATTCTTTGTGTAAAATTTGTCCAGCAGTCAGAGCTCTTAAGCAAGGGGCCCACTCACGGATGGTAGGGTCAAGTTGCTTGGACAAATATGCCACAGGTGCAAATGTAGGCCCATAGTTTTGACCTAAGACCCCAAGTTCTTGCCTCCCTTTTTCATGGACATATACATGAAATGGTCTTGAAAGATCAGGAAGGTGAAGGGCAGGTGCATTTAAGACAAGTTGCTGAAGCCTGTGCAAGTGGTAGTTTGGGGAGGAGGCAAGAGATTCACTAGGGGGTCCCTTTGCTAGGTCATACAGGATTTGTAAAGAAGAGAATAATTTGGGATCCAGGCCCTAAAATAACCTGCTAGTCCTAGGAATGACAGTATTTTGGCTTTTGTAAGGGGCACTGGAAGATAAGAGAGGAGTTGCCTCCTATCCAGTGTTATTTCCTTTTTTCTGGGTGTATGGCAAAAACCAAGATAGGTGACAGAAGACTGGGAAACCTGGGCCTTGTGGGGAGACTCCCTATTTCCCTTGTCTGCTAGGAAATTAAGAAGCTGAGCGGTGTGGGATTGAGAGTGTTCCCAGAGGGACTACATAGAAGAAGGTCATCGACATATTGAAGGAGAGTAGAGTCAGGACACGTCGGGTGAAAGGATGTGAGGTCCTGGGCAAGAACTTGGCCAAAGAGATGGGGGCTATCCCTGAATCCTTGTGGGAGGACAGTTCAGGTAAGCTGATGAGAATGGCGGGTGTGAGAGTCAGTGCAAGTAAAAGCAAAGATATAATGAGATTCTGAGAACAAAGGAATAGAAAAGAACGCATGTTTTAAATTTAGGACCAAGAAGTGGGTAGAAGTGGCAGGGATCTGAGAGAGGAGGGTGTAAGGGTTGGACACTAGCGGGTGAATGGGGACCACAGAGGAGTTGACAAGGGGATGGTCTAGAACCAGCCTGTAGGACACGTTAGGTTTCTTAACTGCCAGAATGGGAGTATTGAAAGGAGAGTGTGTAGGCCTAAGATACCCCTTTCATAATAAATCCTGGATGATGGCTTCTAATCCAAGGAAGGCTGTGGTTGTGAGTGGATATCATGGTTGACTAATATATCTTGAAGGGTCCCATAAGACAATATGAATAGGACTGCATTTAGCCATAAAGGGTGTAGTTGTGTCCCAAAACTCAGGGTTAACTGGTTTAGATAGTCGTGGGACAGTGCATGAAGGAGGTGTATCTGCCCCTAGGAACATCATGAGGAAATGAGAGGTAGGAAAGGTGTGGGGTGATATGTGAATGGTGACTTTTAATAGTGAGAGTATGTCCCTTTCCAGAAGGGGAATGGGGCAATGGCTCATAACGAGAAAGGAGTGAGTGAAAGACAAAAGGGATTTTGAGGAAAAATATGTTTACCTCCTACCACGACAATAGGAGTTTTTGAGGGTGTGGTAAGACCCCAATACTCTCTCAAGACCGAAAAAGTGGCACCAATATCCAAGAGGAAGGTAATGAAGCGTCCATCCACCAGGAAGGTGACCCTAGGCTCTTGATTCTTGATGGTAATAGTCTGGAGGGAAGGCCCAGGGCTCCATCAATCCTCCTCTGCCAAGCCCAGGAGAGGCTGGGGTTGCCGGGTGGCTGACCAACCTCCCTTCCGGGTTGTTGGGCAGTCTGCCCCCCAGTGTCTCCTTTGATGGCATGTTGGGCAGGGGTTTTAGGGTGTTCTCGGCGAAGGACAATCCTTACCACATTTGAAGCAAGCTCCAGGGGTTGTCACATTGGGATGGCGTGGTGATGGCCTTCTCTGAATGACCTGGGCCAACATTTGGAATTTGGCATTTTCAGCTCTCTGCCTACGGCATTCACTTTCATCCTCTCTACCATGAAAAACCTTTAAAGCGACAGTGAGGATTTCGGTCTGAGGAGTAGCAGGGCCCTGTTCAAGCTTTTTAAGTTTGGATTTAATGTCAGAGTATTTTTGGGCCAGAATATATGTCATTAAGACATGACGGCCATCAGGGGTTTCTGGGTCAAGTTATGTGCACTGTTGAAGGGCCTTGGTTAGTCTATCCAGGAATTCTGAAGGCGTTTCCTTCTTCCTTTGAATGACCTCCTGCACCTTTTTTAAAGTTAACAGCCTTGCCGGTGGCCTTTTTCAGGCCCGCCGAGAGGCAGGATGTAAAAAGGTCATGAGTCTGTAAGCCTTCAGGGGTGTTATAATCCCATAGGGGATCCTGCTCTGGGACAGCATGAGGGCCCATGGGGTGATTAGGATTGGTCCTATGATTTTCATCAGCATGGGCTTGGGCTAGCTCCCAGACCCATTGCCTTTCCTCGGGGAGAAGTGTATTGGCCAAGAGCATGTATATGTCATGATGAGTGAGGCTATATGCTTGCAGGACCCATTGAAACTCCCGAATGTAAGTGGTGGGTTTAGTGGTGATTGAGCCTAACTTCCTCTCTAGCTGAGTAATGTCTGACCTGGAGAAGGGCACGTGGACTCTGATGACACCCTCTGGTCCAGGTACCTCACTAAGGGGTGCGATTGTCTTAGGGGTGGGAAGGAGTCCTATAGACCTGGTAATAGGAAGACTGAAAGAGGCAGGCGGCGGACAGGAAGGAGAGGGAGGGGAAGGGAGTGTCTCTATGGAAGAGGAGGAGGTGGAGCAGGCAGAAGAGGACGGAGGGGAGGGGGATAAAATGGAAGGCTGAGGATCCATGGAATCAGGCAGAGGATGAGGAGGGTATAGCAGAAGAGAAGGGGCAGATGGGGCTGGGGATAAGGTGGGGGTTCATCTGCTGGGTCGAATGAGGAAGAATCAGTGAAGTCAGAAGTAGAAGTAGGGGAAGAGAGGGGATTGCAAGCAAGGGGGACCTGAGGGGGAGGGCAGGAGGAGCAGAGACAAGGTGCTGTGTGGGAAGGCTAAAACCTTCAATGCAGGGAATCTTCCTCCACTTTTTCAGATGCTGGCAGTAGTTAAAAAGGTCCCGGGGGAGGTTTGGATCTAAGGAGCCTTCTGGAGGCCAATGATTGCCATTATCCAGTGGATATGTAGGCCAATCTTGGGTACAGAATTTGATTAAAAGTTTGGGCTTGATGTCTGGTGTGAGGGAGAGTGTGGCCAGATTTTTTATTAAACATTTGAGAGGTGAGGCTTCAGGTACAGATGAAGAGGTGCCCATTGTCACAGGGAGAGATGGAAGAGAGAGAGAGAGAGAGAGAGAGAGAGAGAGAGAGAGAGAGAGAGAAAGAGAGAGAGAATATAAGAGTAAGCAAGAGAGACAAAGAGAAAACCCGAGCTGGAATGGCTTCCAGGAAGCTCAGGGCGAACGGGGGTCAGGTGGGTGTCCCCAAAATGACCAGCTGTCGCAAGGAAATACAGAGGGTACTACCTGGTCGTCACCAGTGAAGTGCGATCTGGAAGACCCAATGGGTTTGGAGCCACGGGCAACCTGACGTCAGGAAAGTTTTCAAACGCAGCTGAAGAAGTCAATAATGAAAACAGAACTCCAGCTCCAGCAGAATGCAGTTCTAGGACGGGAGTTCAGTTTTCCCTGAGCAGAGAGACAGCTTCAGCCAGATACAGCAGCCCCGCAGGAAACAGCAAATCTAGCAGGCAGCAGCAGTGGCAGCAGAGGAGGAAAAACCACAGAGCCTCTCGTGTAAACTCAGAACCCTCACGACCCAAAGGGAAACGGATCACCAGAGGGTCCACTGTGACCATTAAAGGTCTTGGTGGGAGGAATTCCCCCTCCCCTACCGGGCGTCTAGAGTGTGCCGGACTATCACGGTCACAAAACAAGCGGTAGCCCTAAGGGAGTTGGCGAGCCAGGGTCAGGGGAGGCTTACATACATCAGATCAGTGGTGAGTGCAGGAAGCTGGCCTCTGAAAAGAGCGGATCAGGGCAGAGTGTCTCGGCGGAACCGGGACGGGGCTCTTGTTGGAAAGAGCTCACCCGTATCCTCTCACGGGGCACCAGAATGAAAGAACTCCCCACGCAAAGGCACTTCGCCGGGAGAATTCCAATTTTATTGCAAAAAGCTGTGTGCTTATATAGACCTAAGGAGGAGATGGAAGGGCTTAGATGAATGGCAGGCAACCCGTTTATTGGCAAGTTCTTTCAGATATCAGCTCCGGAGCCCAGGAGTTAGTTCTCATTGGGGCTAAGTTCCCCGCCAGCGAGATTTGAAATTGGCGCCAGTGGGAGAGTTCACACGGGCGGGAACTTTTCGTGCCACTTCAGAAAAGAAGAAGGTAGGAAGAAGAAGTCCTTAGGCGCCATGTTGGGGTTTTTCTCTGGGGTATGGCTGCCGTTTATACTTTTTCCAACAATGAGTATACCAGACAGTGCCTTGATTGACTGGTTTTCATGAAAATGGTGTTTAACAGAGATGCCAGAAAGTTGGATCCTGCTGAGTAGTGGGCCTAGAGCAATGGTGGGCAGGTGTGTGATAAAACATCTGTGGTGGGGCCATGTGGATCTGCCATTGGCTTCCAAATGGCTTGTGACTGACATGGTGAAGCCTGCAGACCCTTATATGTAAAGGCATCTTGTTATATGGAGAGGTTTCAGGACACTGTTCAAAATCAGTTCGCTATAGTCAATGGGGCAAGCTAGGTGGGATAGAAGCCTGGTTCTTGTATTCTCCTGCAGACCCTGACTCACCACACGTGACAGAACTCCCTCCTGTACTGTGTTCCATTTGAACTCCTTGTATTTCGTGAAGCAAATACCAAACTTCCAGTGCAGCAGCAAGAAACGCCACGAAAATAGAGGATGACCATATGGCTTCACAGTCCACACGGGGAGACATTTAGCCCCCAAGGGCCACAGTTTACCTACAAAGGGAGAATTCAGCAATGCTGCCTCATGTTCATTGGGAAAAAAGAAACAATGTCCTCCTGGTCACATAGATGCAGACCCAGCTTTTATGGTCTCACTAGAAAGGAAGATAAAGCTCCTGACAACAACATATATTTCAAGTGCCCAACCTCACAGACAGTTTCCCAAGAAGTCTCTAGGCCAGCAGAATTCCATGTTTGTGGAGTGTTTACTGTCCCTTACTTTTGAAAACTCCTCTACCACTTCCAAGATTGTGAACTCCTGATCGTTTTCCATTCCAGATATGTATTCACGGAATTTCTAACTCTTCTCCTCTAATTGTGTCTTACTTGGGGCGAAGGTATTGTCAAGGCATTGTTCTGGATGAGAGTGGGAAGATTTTTGTGTAGCACATATTTACATACACATTGGATACATTTTCCAATTTTTCATTCGAAATACTGAAACCCTGACACTAACCCATACCCTACTAGACTCTGACTACTAATCCTAATATGATGGAGAAAAATAACCCAAACAGAATAGAAATACAAGCAGTTCAGAGGAGGCATGGTGAATACTTGGTCTTGCCTTTTGCATGATATAGGGTAGAAGTTATAAATCTTGTCAATTTTTTCTTGAAATAGTTCTCCATGTGTTTTTAAAGTTAACACACATGTGAATTCCTGTCTCCCTTTTTCTGTAGCCAATTCAGCACATGTATTTTTATATGCACATATAAAATCCTACCTGGAATACACGTACATTTTTGTGACGTGGCTTACTTGGCAGATACAAAGTATGAGAAAAATTCACTCCTCCTAAATGATTTTGGAACTGAAAATTCAAACTATGAGTGAGCTTTTTATTTGAACAACATTATATATAAATCCATGTTCAGTAAAATTAATATTTGTGGATCTGTGGATGATATATATTTCACGATGAATTTTGATTGGCATATATTTTCTACTTTCCAATGTATCTGTGATATATATATATATATATATATATATATATATATATATATATATATATATATCACACACTCTAGATTTTTCAAAATATGAAATACATGTGTCTTATTATACACTCCCTAAATTCACTAATGTTCATGTATGTGGTTTTATAATCAACTTTTCATAAGATTATTTTCAGAAACATTCATCCACCTGAAATACATATTTGTTTTCTAGTACTGAAAACTTACTTCAGTGAATGGTGCAAACAAATCCTTATATTTCTATAGTAACTGACCCACTTTAACATCAATGCTAGTATATTCCTATGGGACATGATATGTATTTTGACGTTCAATTTTATTCAACACTGGTACATTTCTATTTCTTCAGTTTTTGTACATCATAAAATGTACATTTCATCCACAAGTTCACAAATTTAAAGACATTTGTAACACATTCAATCACTTCCTGCTTCAGAACACATATATTCCTCCTTGTTTTTGACTGCTCATTTCATGAGACTTCTTTCCAAATACATTATTTTCGATTTCCATAATCAATTTTGAAGCAAAACCCACACACACAATTTATGATAAACCACAACCCTAATATTACCATTAGATGTATAACTGGTTGGAATGAATGTATGTATATCAATATAAGATTTACTATGTATTTTCAGATATTAATTTATTCCAATTTGTAAAGTTGGAACAAGTTATATTATTTATTCACAGTATGGTCTATTCAATCATTCTCTCTATATTCATACACACATGGTACACCTATTTGTGCCCCCAATACTAATTTATACCTCTTCAAAATATTGCTCCCAGAAATGGTGCAAGAAATACTCATGTCACCTGATCTACATATACATTTTATCAAAGTAATATTCTGGCAACAAAATGCAAAGTCACACTTACGATTGTACCAAAGCCTAAACGGAATATGAGTATGGATTATAAAAATCATCCGTGTCCAGGTTGGCTAATGCTCACAAATGTCAATCCTATTGTTGACTACATATGTATTTCTTCCTAACATTATATATACAACTTCAAGCCTGCTGAAAATGTCTAATCCAATCAATCACTTTATCATTTGCCTGATTTCCTATGTCTCTATTGATATCTGCTTTCTACATATTTTCCCCAATTCATCATTGTGACCAACTCTTCACATGTGCTGACATTTACGTTTTCTCTCTACCCGAAACCCTATTGCTAAAGAACTTTTTGTCCAAATCCTATACTCACTCTTTTTTTTCTAATTCTACCAACTATCTTCCTAATCCTACCAACTATCCTTTTTAGACTGGATGTTCTCTTCGACATTCAATCATCCAAGGTACAAGGTCCTATACCATTGTGTATAGATTTATCTGAGACACATGTGCAGAACATAATTCAAAGCTAAGTATCCCAGTCAAGGATCCAATGCCCTTCTGGGCTTCAAATCTTACCTAGATTTCTGTTTTCATACATATATTTCACCTCTATATATACTTATAAATATCGCAGGTTCCCAATACCATTATTAATCCAGCAGAATGATTCCTAACCCAAATCAAACATGTTATTAACCCTAACCATACGCTTTGCCCTCAATCTAACTTTACAGAAGAGCAGGGACAGAGTTGGTCTTACAATACAGGAACATAAGAGATCTTCCACCTGCTGAGAACCTCAAAGGTCCATGCAGAAATGAACCCTGGGGAAGATAGAGGAAGCTATGAAGGACCTGAGAAAGCAAAAGTCATCTTCCACGACAAACAACCTGGTCAGTATGAATGGGTGCGTCTGAAGCAATCTCTCTCTTTTTAATGTAGAGAAGATGGACCAAACCAGGCCTGTGTGGAGAGCTGCTTCCGGGTTCTATGTTTGATATACCATTCTAACTTGTGAAAGTGTCACAGGAAGTAGGGGCAGCCTCCATCTATTGGGACACTTGGAAGCAACTGTTAGGAAAAAGTGATTGCCTAGGCAGTGACCTCATTCAGTTCCAGAAGGAAGTGACCTACATCACTTTCTTCGTGATGGAAGTCTCTGAACTTGGGATCCAAAAAGCCAGGCACCAAGAGGCAGTCCCAGTCCCAGTCCCAGTGGTCTCACATGATTGGATTTACCAAGGACAGAGTCAGTCTTTCTTGGTAACTACTGATGTGAAGATGGCCAAATGCCAAGAGAGCTCTGAAGAGGGGCCTTTCCTGAGAAAGCAGGTAGTGGCTCACCACTGGCACCTGACAACTTCACATTGTTGGCAAGGAGACCAGATCTGACATAGGATAGCCCATTTCGGGGGAACATAGTATGGCCCATCAGTCAGAGGACACTCCGGATAGTTACAGACCTACTTGGGGGAAGGCGGTGACTTTGTGGGAGTGCGTGTGAGTTTGTCGTTTTGTCTCATGATCTGGGAATAGGTAGGAAAGTCGGTTTTTTTTGGTTTGGAGTGGATGGTTTCTAGTAAGTCTTTTGATAAGGCGAGTGTTTCTATGTCTGTTTATCTCACTATGTCTGTGGTTGTAGACATTAGAAAAGAGAATGCTTCAATGGATGTTTCCTGTCTTGTAGAAAGCTTCACAGCATTCATCCTGCCCAATTTATAAATGGACTGTGGCTTGCCTTATGGATGGGCAACAACTACTATCTTCCTAAGTTCCTGTTTCCTTCTTGAATTCGGGCCACTCTCCAGAATAGGCTCATGGTTTGATGTTCACAATATGTACCACCTCCAAGCTCTGTGACATGGCCACGTACTGGATAGCTGAAGGGAATGGGATCATCTCAGAAAACTCAGATATCATTCGAGAAACCCTGCTTTGGGCCATTTGCTTACCTATTGTTCTGTTTCCCTGAATGTCAGAAACGTCTTTGTCTCAGTCCACCCCTTTGTGAAGCCTGAAAAAAATGGTTTTCAATGGAAATTAATGGGCATCACCTGTAGCTCTTTGCTTAATTGCTTTGGAAAGGGATGTGTCTGCATCAGACTCGTGGCAATGTGTGAGGCTGTTGCATAGATTCTCAGAACCAGATGGATCTAAAGAAAGATTACATGTGTGTTTCCAAAACCAAAATGGCCAAAGAAGCAGTCATTGTGGACGAAGTTTCTCGCCTTCCTCTGTAAGGTTCCTGACCTCCATCAATTGAAAATAGGGATCCTTTGTGTCAAATGAGTTCTTCAAACCCTGCAGATGATAGCCCATAGGTGCTTGGGTTTTCTCATGATTCCAATTCACCTAAAGAATATATACCCGAGAGTCAGTAGGCCTCAAATTCGGGAAGCAGAGCAGTATTTATGGCAGGCCTATTTGATCACTCCTGGTTCTCAGGAAGGGTGTCCAGGCAACCATGACTTTAGGCAAATGAGGGGCAAGGGAGGTTATTTTGTACACTGTCTTGGACTGATCCCCTCATGGAAACCTCGAGGACAGGTTATGATGAGTGTCTATATGGAAGAAGATGAGGGCCTTGTGGGAGTGCTTTGGTTTTAATTGTGGTCATTTGTGTGGCGGTTGGAAGTGATGACTGGGTCTACCTGGGCTTGAACTCTGGTGTGATTCCCCTTAAAGTCTGAGTTCTGGAACTGATCTCAGAGAAACATTGCCATGAACTGTGTTCAGATTTTAGGAGACCACGCATGGGATTCGCCCTTGGAAACTGAGATCAAGGACAGGGTGGCTTTCCACAGAGCCTTGGACTCTCAGCTAGGATATCACATGATTTTATTCTGAAAGATTTGGCAGCCATAGTTGAGAGTCAGAACACCCATGGACGTCACATTGAAGACCTCAATGGGCCTGGCTTCATGTGACCTTTTGAAGACTCTATGGAAAGACTTGCCTGTGAGAGTTCTCCAGAGCTGTCATTGAAATGGGCTTCCTCACCATTTAATGGTTCCTGAATGAACTGAAACCCACAGTGCCTCCAACTTCACCCATGAAAAATGGATAGAGAAATACAATGAAATTTTTGAAATTCCAATAATCAGGTGGCCCTGGAGAACCTTTGGATGTCTTGTTGCTGATCATGAGTGTACGAGAGAATGCCATGATTGACCGGGTTTCATGAAAACGGTGTAGAACAAAGATGCCAGTAAGTTGGAGCCTGCTGAGTAGTGGGCCTACTGCAGTGGTGGGCAGGTGTGTGATAATACATCTGTGGTGTGGCCATGAGGATTTGCCATTGCCTTCCAAATGGCTTGTGACTGACATTGTGCATCCAGCAGACCCTTCTATGTAAAGGCATCTTGTTACATGGAGAGGTTCCAGGGCAAAGTTCAGAGTCAGATTTCTATGGACAAGGGGGCAAGCTCTGTGAGATATAACCTGGTTGTTGCATTCTCCTGCAGACCCTGACCCACCACAAGTGACAGAACTCCCTCCAAAACTGGGTCCCAGTTGAACACATTGTATTTCATGAAGCAAATACCAAACTCCCAGTGCAGCAGCAAGAAACACCACGAAAAGTGGAGGATGAACAAATGGCTTCACAGTCCACATGGGGAGACACTTAGCACCCAGTGGCCACAGTTTACCTACAAAGAAAAAATTCAGCACTGCTGCCTTATGTTCATTAGAATACAAGAATCCATGTCCTCCAGGTCACATAGATTCAAACCCAGCTTTGATGGTCTCACTAGAAAGGAAGCTAAAGCTCCTTACAACAACATATATTTCAAGTGCCCAATCTCAAAGGAAGTTCCTCAAGAAGTCTTTAGGCCGGCAGAGCTCCATGTTTTTGGAGTGTTAACTGTTAGACCAGGACACAAGAAAAGACCACTGACTCTAATTAAAATCAAATTAAATTAATCTTATTATTTCCACCTTTCATGCTGCCTCCCCTCCCAAAACCGCCGGAACAAGACAGCAACCCCAGCTTTTCTACAGCCCAGCTTTATAGCCCAGAAAGTTACACAAAATGGGTGTTACAGATAACAGAACTCTGACAAGCATCACACTAATGGTAGTTTAGATTTTTTGTGCTGTCCCTACATCAGAATTCAGAGGACCATTAGAGCCTCAGAGAGGGATGTTGTCTGGCCAGAGAAGGCAAATATTTATGATGTATCACTAAAGTTTCAGAGAGGGCTGCTATCTGGTCAGAGAGCCGGGCATGCGTGAGTTCAAGGCACGGGCAGGCATTTCAAGCAGGTTCAGAATTTGCAGTAATTTATGGTAAAGCCAAAATTATCTTTTCATGGCTTTGTGGCAAGATGGCTCCCAATGTTAATAAAAGATCAGGTTGGGTCTATCATTTCCCCCTTTTCTCTGTGTCCCTTTCAAATCTTTAATAGATTAGGGGTAGAGCACTGAGGAAATTTTAATCCCTCAGGTAAGATTCTCCAAATTTTTAGAACTCACCCAAAACCGATCTCCCTGATTTTACCTGACTTAATTAATTACTTATATTGATAGTCTATTTATCTTTCTCTCCATTGTTGTAAGAAGAGTGGCGTCAATAATTATTTCTTCTTCTGACCTGAGACGGGGTGAAGTGAGTGGGCACGGCGTGAGGGACATGAGTTGCCTTTTATAAGTCAGTTGGGGGACATGAGTTGCCTTTTAGAAGTCAGTTCGGATTGAAGTCTGGTTGGGGAAGAACAGGTTGTAAAGTCATCTGGGGATGGGTTCTTCTATGAGAGAAACAAAAACCATGAGTACTGAATAAATGTTGCAGCAGCTGGAACATGTCACTGTATAGAAGTTCCCTCACCAGTCTTTAATATCCCCAGTTATCAGGACTATCAAATTAATATTTAACTTTTAGTGTTACAGTTGTCTCTCCCCGTAAGATACAGTTTAACAATTTAATGTCATCTGATCTTGTAAAATCCTTTTTCTAGTATGACCTCTGTGTCTAAAAGAGAAACCTTTAATTCTGTTACTCAGGGCTGGATAATCGTACTAGCAAACACCAAGCCTACCTGTGTAGATTAGGAATATCTGCAGGCCTTAAATTAGAAATTTCTGCCTGTGGCAGCTCTTCTTGATAGTCTCTTTTTATAAGTATCAGGCATTCCTGTCTGAGAATCCTTCTTTGTAGCCTCCAGTCTTACTTATTTTGGGAGGCGAAAATAAAGTGCATACCTTAAAATATTATTATTATTATTATTATTATTATTATTATTATTATTATTATTATTATTATTATATTATTATTATTATTATTATTATTATTATTATTATTATTATTATTTAAAATTCCCAGGAATGGTTGTATTTTGGTCTTAACTGTCTTTCCAAAGTGTTTAAGATGAAGCAGTCAAACGGACTTTTGTTTCAATCTATTGTTAACAGTCAGCTGAGCTTTATGGGAGTCAATTCTGGAAAAACGAGAGCAGATTTTCAATTCTGCTAGTGCCATTTGCGCTAGGTGGGTCCAGGTCTTGCTTGACCATTTGGCTTCCCTCAGAAGCATCAGGGATATCTCCTTTCTCTGATGACTCTCCTCTTCGTAACAAATGCACTGATTGGCTTTCTGTTCTCCAGTGGTCTCATTAATCTCCCTGATCAGGAGGTTATGTGGCTCAGAGTTGCAAAGCTCTTTAGAGAAGTCCCCTGTTCCCTGGATTCAGATTGACTCAGAGGGTAAGAGCCAAATATTGGTTTTCTTGGTCCTTTTCATTTAACTTTAATTTTAAATTCTAATCTTAAACATCCAGCAAATAAATTTTAACAGCCTTATATTAAGAGTACTGGACTTTAATGTCTATAACTTTATAATTATCTTTTAATTAAATGGGATCTGTATTATTCTGTCTGTATTGTAGGTGATGACTTGTTATCTTGAATAAACCCATGTTGTGTTCTTAATGCAACACATTTGTAAAACACTAACAGGGAATCTTTATATCACTTATAAGAAAATTTTAAAATAAAATTAACAAAAGTAAAAATACTTAGTTCGGGTAATAGCTACCCTAATTTTTTTTTGCTGAGAATTACATTATATCCCCTGTTTGAGATCCTAGGAATCTTGACATTTTTTATGTTTTTAACATAACATTAAAGAAATATTATCTGACCTACTGGTATCGTAGTCATTCTCACATATAGTAAGATGGGACACACAGCCTTATCTCAAGTAAGGCAGGGCTCTTTATAAATCATAAGTATTTTAGTTCTAAAGCTGATCTTTATTTTTAAATATCATTTGACAAAGTTTACATAAATTGTGGTCTCATGAACATTAGCTAACACCATATGATATCACATTTAAAACATGAATTAAAGAAAGCCTGAAAGTTTTCAACTTTTACATAGATTAGGCTCTCATTAACTTAAAAATACATTTAAATTGTTCCACAATGTAAAAACTAACATAAAACTTTACATATCTTATTGACAACAGGTAAATAAATCTCCAATATATTTTTTTTACCATACAACTTCAGAACACCAGCTTGATATAATGCTCTTTTAAAGTTTCTACCTTACAGACTTGCATACCTGTAAGATATGAAAACATTAATAGCATCACAATTACATTGATGTTTCTACATTAACCAAGTTAAGCTTTTAAAGAAATGGCAGTACAGTGCTCTAAAATAACAGTTCTGATTTAATAAGTTGTTTAATTTTTATGGTTCCTTGCTCTAGAAAAAATAAAACTTAATAAACACAATGTTATGGGTAAACTTAGGTTTCAAAAAATTTTTGTCTCATTAACACATGACTGATTTTTAAAATCTTATATAGAGTTTAGTAAAAACTTATACAGACCTTAGTAAATGAATCAGATATCTAACAAAAGTACTCACGAATGAGTAATCCCATATCAAATTTACTTTACTTATTTATCAAAATATTAGAGAAATGTATTGTACAGTGTAAACCATTTTTATGTTGAAGAAAATGTCCTAGAACCAAGGCACATTAGACGTTTTGTAGATATTAATATTTTATTAGATTTTTGAACACCTAGAAAAATTTGTAAGCTTAAATTTAAAAACATTTATTTTTATCTGTTTATCCAATTTAAATTGAAATATTTAAACCACATGAACTAAAGATCTTTGGATCCACTTTTTAAAATTTGTTTTTAAGAGCGCTTTTTTTATGAGCGCTCCTTATATATGTTAATTTGTGTATCATATATATGATATACGAACATATGTATATATAGACAGACAACACATAACAAAATTGTGCACACATAATAATAGTAAAAGCCTTGTAGTTTTTCGCAGGTCAAATCTTTATTGCAATGTTTCAAAAAGTCCACAGTTAGTCAAAGATAGAACTGATCAGAAAAACATTAACGTAGGTCTGTATGCTCAGAATCATGAGCTCAAAAAGAAAATACAGAATCTAAGGAAAAAAATAAGAGTCCTAGAAAAAATGACTGGCCAGTAATTAGTAAATACCATACAATTTACTTTTTTTTCCATTAGGCATCAAATCAGTCTCCTACTAAGCTTTCAGGCTTCTTTCATTTGCATTTCAACATAAGTCATGGCTGAGGTATGGAAGGAGCAGGAAAAAACTGCTATTCTGAGCAGACACCTCAGGCCTAAGGCATTTTAACCATAATTTTCAGGTTCGGGTGTTGAAAATTATAATACAAGTTTAAGATACAATTCACAAAATTTTATATCTTTACATCTTATTTTGTCAACAGATACCATACTATGGTTTACTCTCCTTGTCCAAATTAATGCACTGGTACACACAGTGACATTTTCCCTGGCTACCAAATTCAAAATTGGTTAAAAAAAAAAGAGTGAATGATTGGGAAGTTACTTGCCAACTTGGAAGTAGAGTTCTTCAGTTTTCCATCCTAAGTATTTAAGTTCTCTGGCATGAATTACCTGAAATCTTAAACTAAACAATTACGTAAACCCGACTTTTAACTGCAAGATTGTGCAATGCTTCAAAAACCCATTCAGATACCAGTTTGTTATGATAAAACATCATCATTTAGACACACATTCAGCTAAGATCATTCCCAAGAAAAAAATTATAATATCAACACATTATTGCACATGTCTTAAAGGACCAGAAACAAAGACACAAGACAGACAGAAAGGAGGTAGAGACTATGGTTGTCAGACAGAATCCTTTAAACCAGAGCGGAAAAGAGAAAAATCTACTACACCAGTGGCACCATAAAAATCTACTACACCAGTGGCACTACGGGGGGGACCAGATGTTTTAACAGAGGGGCAACCTGAAATGTAAAATAAAGTGTCTATATGGTGACTTTACTGAATTTAGTGTCCCCTTTTTCTTTTTCTCTTTTTTAACAAGACAGAGGTGGCATAATTCTTACAGTGCACAGAAGGAAGGAGGATATTCCCTGAATCAACAGGGCTTTGGCAGCTGCTGGGGGTCCCTCAGTCCCTCCTTTCACTTTCAGGATTAGCTCCTCTGGTTCAGTTCCACCCCAAGCAAGCTCCATCTCCTAACATTTCAGTAGACAGCTCTCACAAAGTTCTGGGGCGGAGGGGGGGTACCAAATTTGTAACTTAAAGTTCGGTTCCTGACCTAGAAGCCAATTTATACCAATTAAATAATGAGGAATGGGTTCTGAGAAATAGAAAAGGGGAGGTTAATTGCTTTGCTAACAAAGGAGAAACACAGGGGACTCTGCCAAATGTTGTGACTCTCTTGATCTGGAGGGACAAGGGGTTTTAAAGGAGTTTCACTTGTTAACCTGAGAGATACTCAGTTCTTAGGTCCCCAGCAGGCATTGCCCTCTGCAATGGGTGTGCTCCAGGCAGCCAGCTAGCGGCTTCTATCATCCTGCTTAACAAAGGGGGGTAAAGTTCATCGCAGTTCCTTAAAATACAGTTCAAACGGGTGTCAGGCTTACTCTCTTTATTACCCATTTTCACGTCCAATATCCTTAAGTTTTTACCACCAAAATCACACAACAAAATGAACAAAAGCAAACAAACAAACAAACAAAAAAATAGAACGCAGAACAAAACACACACACACACACAAAAAGAAAAACAGAAACCCGGCGCCTAAAGAGAAAAAACAGTGGTACAGTGCAACATCTTGCTAAAGCTCCAGGGTAGGAGCGCGTGTGTGCCCGTCGGCACCTCTCTACACTTCCAGAGGAATTTCCTACAGAACAAAACAGAGGACAGAATGATTCTTGTTACTGTCCTGGACAGGAGTATATGTGAGCCTCCCCAGGCCACATCTCTGTCATCAGAAGAGATCTCCCTTAACTGGATATCAGATGTTATAAGGGCGCCACTTACCTATAGAGGCCTCCTCCATCAGGTGCTTGCTAATAGTTTTAGTGCGGAGGTTCACTGCAATGCTCCCGGGACTAAAGGCTCCCTTCCTAATATAGAGAAGATGGACCAAACCAGGCCTGAGTGGAGAGCTGTTTCTTGGTGCCTATGGTTGATATACCATTCTAATTTGTGAAAGTGCCACAGAAAGTAGGGTCAGCCTCCTTCTCATGGTACGTTGGAAGCAACTGTTTGGACAAAGTTGTTGCCAAGGCAGTGATCTCATTCAGTTCCTGAAGGATGCGACCTCACATCACTTCCTTGGTAATGGAACTCTCTGAGCTTGGGATCCAGGAAGCCAGGCACACAGAGCCAATCCCAGTCCCAGTCCCAGTGGTCTCACTTGCTTCGATTTAGCAAGGACAGTCAGTCTTTCTTGGTACCTACTGATGTGAGGATGGCCAAATACCAGGAAAACTCTGAAGAGGGGCCTTTTTTGAAAAAGCAGGTAGTGGCTCACAGCTGGCTCCTGACCACTTCACAGAGTTGGACAAGGAGACCAGATCTGAGACAGGACAGGCCATATCAGGGGAACACAGTATGGCCCAGCACTCAGAGGACACTCCGGAGAGTGAGAGGCCTACTTGGGGAAGGAGGTGCCTTTGTGGGTGTGGATGTGTGTTTGTGGTTTTGTCTCATGTTCAGAGAATAGGTAGGAAAGTCGGTTTGTTTGGTTTGGAGTGTACTGTTTCTAGTAAGTTGTTGGACAAGGCGAGTGTTTCTATGTCTGTGTATCCCACTGTGTCCGTGGTTGTAGACATTAGAAAAGAGAATGCATCAATGGATGTTTCCTGTCTATTAGAAAGCTTCCCAGCATTCATCCTGCCCAATTAATGAATGCTCTAGGGCTTGCCTTATCAATGGGCAACACCGTCTATCTTCCTAAGTTCCTGTTTTCTTCCTGAATTCTGGCCACTCTCCAGAATAGATTCATGCTTTTTTGTCCACGATAAGTAGCACCTCCAAGCACTGTGACATGGACATGTACTGGATAGCTGAAGGAATTGGCAAGAATCTCAGAAAACTCAGATACCAGTGTGACCAGGATAGTCTCAGTGGAGAAACCCTGCAATTGGCCTTTTGATTACCTATTGTTCTGTTGCCGTGAATGTCAGGAAGGTCTTTGCCTCAGGCCACGCCTTCGAGATTCCTGAAGAAAACAGTTTTCAAACTGAAATGAATGGGCATCACCTGTGGCTGTTTGCTTAATTGCTTTGGAAAGGGATGTGTCTGAATCAGCCCCTTGGCCCTGTGTGAGCCTAGAGCTTAGATTCTCAGCACCTGATGGATCGTAAGAAAGATCCCATGTGTGGATCCAAATCAAAATGGCCAAAAATCAGTCATTGTGGATGAAGTCTCTCGCATTCCTCCATAAGGTTCTTAACCTCCCTCAAGTGAGAATAGGGATCCAATGGGTCAAATGAGTTATTCAAAGCCCTGCAGATGCTAGCCCATAGGTTCTTGGGTTTTCTTATGAATCCAATTCAAATAAAGAATCTAAACCGACAGTCAGTAGGCTTCAAATTGGAGAACAGAGCTGTGTTAACGGCAGGCATATTTGATCACTCCTGGTTCACAGGAAGGGTGTCCAGGCCACCCTGACTTTTGGTAAATGAGGGGAAAGGGAGCTTACTTGGGACATTGTCTTGTGCTGCGCCTCTCATGGAATCCTCCTGCCAGAAGTTATGATGAGTGTCTATATGGAAGAAGATGAGTGTCATGTGAGAGTGTTTTGGTTTTAACTGTGGTCATTTGTGTGGAAGTTGGAAGAGATAACTGGGTCCAACTTGGCTTGCACTTTGGTGTGATTCCCCTTAGAGACTGTGTTTTGGAACTGACCTCCGAGAAGGTACAAGGTCCTATGACATTGTATATCCATATTTCTGGGACATCTCTACAGAACGTAATTCAATGCTAAGTATACCAATCAAGGGCCAAATGAACTTCTAGACTTCAAATCTTACCTAAATTTCTGTTTTCATACTTATATTGAAAGGTTAATAAAATAGATACTTGTCACCTCCTGTTTTTCTGTATGATTAACAAAACACCGTTGTAATCTTGAGAACTGTTTACTATTCTTGTTCCCAGAATGTGCTGTCCCCAAGTGCCAAACTGCAGAATATACTCCGTGAACCAGTTGCACGCAAACCGCCCACTCGCCATTACCCATCAATAAATTTCTCTCCCTGCCCTCTCCAAGGAAAATATATAAGCATTTCTTAAGCTGTTCTCAGGGCTCTCTGCTCTGTTCAAGTGATCTCTGAGCCCTTCATGCCGGACTCCCAATAAACCCTTTGCTGTTGCATGAGACAGTCTCTTGGTGGTCTCTGCCGCAGATGCTCGCCCAACCTTTACATCTGGTGGCCCTAGCGAGATCCGGCAGCTGCAGACAAAATACCCCCAACGGGCTCCTCTGGGGGTAAATAAGGCCCATCTTTCTGGTTTCAGGCTTCAGGTTAGGGTATGGCAAAACGGCTATTGGTAAAGAGCGTGAGCTCTCTCCCATGGTGGCTGACACACATGTCACAGAGCCACAGGCCATGTCCCTGGGGGATAGACTCGGGAAATCGAGGAACAATAGTCTCCTCGACTCAGTGATATTTTGTTTCTGATTCGGTATTGCCAGCCCTTCAGGTTTTGCTGACTAGTCAGTCCTGGTCTCAGTATTGGACGTCCATTGCCTGTCTTTATTGTCTTGTCTTGTCTGTGTTGTGTGTCGTTGCTTTCACTGTCTGTGTATATTTCATTATGGGACAGATCATTTCAATGCCTCTGTTCCTGACCCTTGATCACTGGACCAACATCTTCTTAAGGGCTCAGAATCTTTCTTTTTCAGTAAAACGCCAGACCTGGCAGATTCTGTGTCTCAGAATGACCCACCATTGCAGTCGGATGGCTCCTAGAAGGATCTTTCTACTTCGCACTTATTTGAAAAGTCCGAGATATTGTCTTTCAGCAGGGGCCACATAGACATCCAGATGAACAGCCATATATCTTAACTTGTCAGTACCTCTACAAATCTCCTCCTCCATGGGTCAAGCCTTTCCTTGTCCCTGCACCTGCTCCTTCCCCCACGATTCTATCTCTCACACTTTCTGCTCCTCCTCCTCCACCCTCTGTTCTCCCTGAGTCTCAAGACTCTACTGGACTCTCCTCCCCCTCCTTATCATATGCCCTCGTCTCCCAACCCCCAACACCCTCTAAGTGATTCCCCTTCTGCTGACTCAGCCTCTTCAACATTCGAGGAAGCTAGGCTGGCCCAGTGCCATCCAGATGACTGTCCCGTGGCACACACAGCCCCTCCTTCCCTGGAGGAAGCTGGCCCGGCTAAAAGAACTCAGAGAACTCACCGACGTTTTCACACCTGCCTACTTGGGGTGACTGCCAACACCACCTAGCGACTCTCTTCATGACAGAGCAATGAGAGAAAAATCTCCTGGAATGTAGAAAAAAATATCCTCAGACCTGATGGGCGACCAACACAACTTCCCAACATAATCAAAGCTGGCTTCTCCTTAAACCCACCCAACTGGGACCCCAACACCTTTGAAGATAGGGAGCATTTGTTTAATTATTGCCAGGCTCTAACAGCGGGTCTCCAAGGGACTGCTGGGTGACCAACTAATTTGGCCACAGTAAGAGAAATTATTCAAAGGCCTGATGAATCTCCCTTCATGTTTCTAGAGAGAATCATGGAGGCATATAAGAGATATACTCCTTTCGATCCTCAGGCAGCGGATTAAAAGGCATCTGTCACGATGGCCTTAATTGAGCAAGCTGCCATGGATATTAAAAAAAAATTAAAAGAGAGATTTAGTCAAAGAAGCTGAGAAAGTATACTATAAGAGAGAA
Source organism: Callospermophilus lateralis (assembly GCF_048772815.1). Classification (NCBI taxonomy): domain Eukaryota; kingdom Metazoa; phylum Chordata; class Mammalia; order Rodentia; family Sciuridae; genus Callospermophilus; species Callospermophilus lateralis. Next base: position 108,729 of record NW_027513163.1, read on the forward strand.
ACAGGGAGAAAGAAAGGGAGCAAACGGAGGATGAGAGAAGCAAAAGACAGACTAAGGCATTGACTAAGGTCCTGATCACAACAAGAAAGAGGCCAGAAATTAAGACATAGGGTGACAGGAAGGGCCCATGCCAGAGGCCACCCCTGGCCTCAGATCAGTGTGCCTACTCTAAAGAAAAAGGATACTGGGCCATAGAGTTTCCTATAAAGAGACAGCCACGCCAGCTGGCCATTCTGACTCTAGAGGATGACTAAGAAAGTCGGGGCTCAGATCCCTTCCCCTAGCTCAGGGTAAATTTTGAAGTGGAGGGGACTCCAGTAAATTTGAAGTAAATACAGGAGCAGTATACTCAGCCCTTAAGGCCCCATTGGGCCCTCTATCAAATAAAAGGTCCTAGTTCAAAGGGCTGATGACAGTAAATATCGGGCTTAGACAACTAAGAGGACCATGGACCTGGGGAAAGGAAAAATCCATCAATCCTTCCTAGGAATCCCAGAATGCCCGGACCCATTGATGGGCAGAGATCTGCTCATCAAGCTCCGGGCCAAAATGACTTTTAACCATGAAGGCCCCCAAATGAAATTTCTAAATACTTCAGTAAAAACTCCTATAGTCACGGCTTTAACTATATTAGTAGAAGATGAACATCCACCCTTCACAAGCCCCAAGACTGATCAAACAGGCAAGCTACCCCAAAAATGGATAACAGATTACCCAGATGCCTGGGCAAAAACTGCTGGTTTAGGCCTGGCCGTGAAACAACCTCCAATAACAGTGGAGTTAAAAACCTCAGTCTCCCCAATCAATGTCAAATAATATCCTCTAAGCAAAAAAAATAAAGGTGGGATAAGGCCCCATATTCAGAAATATCTGGCCTTAGGGGTCCTAAGGCCCTGCCAATTGGCCTGGAACACTCCCCTGCTACTAGAAAAAAAAATCCAGGAACCGGGGACTATTGCCCCATTAAAGACCTAAGAGAGATCAACAAAAGAATGCAGGACATTCACCCCACGGTACCTAATCCGTACAATCTGGTTTGCACTCTGAACCCTGAGCGGAAATTATATACTGTTCTGAACTTAAAAGATGCTTTCTTTTGCTTGCCTCTGCATATAGATAGTCAGTTGCTGTTTGCTTTCAGGTGGGTAGACCCAGAAAACAAAACGTCTGGTCAACTAACTTGGACTAGACTCCCACAGGGGTTCAAAAACTCCCCCACTCTCTTTGATGAAGCCCTCCACAGAGATCTCAACAACTTCAGAACTACGCACCCTGAAGTTACCCAGCTTCAATACGTGAATGACCTGCTACTGGCAGCCAACACCAAGGAAAACTCTGAGTCTGGGACCCAAGCACTATTATATGAGCTTGCTCAACTCGGGTATAGAGTTTCGGCCAAAAAGTCCCAAATTTGCTAGCATGAAATAAACTTCCTGGGCTATTCCCTTAGGGGCAGTAAGCGATGGCTCACTGAGCCAAGAAAACAAACCATTGTGTAGATATCACCCCCATCTTACAGCAGACAACTCAGAGAATTTCTTGGGACTGCTGGCTTTTGCAGGTTATGGATACCTGGGTTTGCGTCTTTAGCTGCTCCTTTATACCGCTGTTAAAGGAAGATGCCCAATTCCAATGGAACCCTGAGTACCAGGAAGTTTTTGATGACATCTAAGGACACTGACACTGAACGCCTCAACTTCACTGAGCTCAGCCTGCAATTACAGCAAGCCCTACACTACGTTAAAAATGTACATCAACTCACTCACCCTGGTTCAAAGAAACTGCAGGCATTACTGTAGGATTAAGAACAGAGTTTTCCACTAACCAAATCACAGCGAAACAAAATAACTGAACGGGTAACAGAAGCCTGTTGGGTCCGTCAATTGGGTAATGCTTACCCTTCCAAGTTTCCTAGAGGAAAGCACCTACGACTAACCAGACCAGGACAATTTTGGGAAGTGGACATTACTGAAATTAAGCCTGCAAAGTATGGACTTAAATATCTCCTAGTCTTTGTAGATACATTTTCAGGATGGATTGAAGCCTTAAACACACACACACACACACACAAAAAAAAAAAAAAACGGCGCAAATGGTTTTCAAGAAGATCCTGAAAGATATTTTTCCAAGATACGATCTGCCTAATGGACTGATAATGGACTGGTGTTGATGGCCCAGGTAAGTCAGGTGTTAACCAGGACCCTGTGGATTAATTGGAAGTTACATTATGCTTATATACCCCAGAACTCAGGACAGGTAGAAAAAATAAATAGAACCATTAAAGAGACCTTAATGGCGTACTTAGGGATCTGGTGGCTATCTCTCCACCCAGACATTTTTCAGCTCGGTAGAGGTCTTTCCTATTGAGATATACCTGATGAAGAGGATCTCACTAAAATTCCATTAAATCCCTTCCGTACCATAGATAATTGAAACAAACTTTATGGATGCAGGGACACGCGAGCCAGATGCAGGTTGGCTAGCCTAGATTACTATGTATGCCCGGCAGACTATCAAAGGGACAAACAGCCACGGCTGTGTGGGGGAAAAGCCGACTTCTTGTGTAAGTCATGGGGATGTGAGCATACAGGGGCTGCCTGGTGGAACCCAAACTCCTCATCAAATTCAGTACACAGCATTGGCCATATTACCAATTAGACAACCAAAAACTATGGCCCCCAGAGGGTTCTCTAAATCCTCAAATTCTGCATGACATTTTTAACTTCGGCAAGTACTCAAAAGGGGGAAATTCCCCTATGTGGAATCCTTTTCCCTCCTTCACTCACATCCTGTACTATGCTTCCCCAATAGTTCCTCACCCTCAGCCTTCTGCTGTAGACTCTCTGCATTCACTCCCACCTGAGCAACCTGATTTCTCCCCTCCAATTACTAGATCAAAAACCCAAACCTCCGCTGGATCTCAGAACATTGCCCCCTTGCTGAGGAAGCAGGTACCGAGGTACCCCTCCATCCACTCACTCCTCTCTTTTCCTGTCAGTGTCTGCACTAGGTCCCACCAAGTCCTCTAGCAAGCTTAGCCAAAGCTCAAACCAGCTGAGAAGAGCCCTCTGACCCCTATCCAAGATGTAATGAAAATGACCTCTAAAGTTGATTTGTCATCACTGAAAACAGGTTCTAAGAATTTAAAGTCCCTCACAGGCTTTTTGGAATACTCACTCCCGTCTTCACCTCTGCTCTACCTGTTCTACTGCTCAAGTTTTTGTTCTAGGAAAATCCCAAACCCCTTTCCCATTATTCTTTGGCATCTCTCCTTCCTCATTCTCAGATCCACGGAGCTGCTCTCAGCATCGCCTTCCCTGTCATCCCCCTCTGTACCAGGTCCACAGAAATGTCTTAAATGACCTCCTCCAGAAGTCTTCACCAAGGCTTACTTTAGGTCTTTGAGTAAAAGAGTCCCTCTGAAAAAGTTCAATGGAGAAAAACTTCCACTCTTCGTGTTGCCCTGTTCTACTTGGCCACTGGCTGGAAAAATCACCACCCCTAAGCTAGACATTGCCTTACCAGTTTTTCACAAAATATGTGAACAAGGACTCTGGCCTTGAGCTGGGGCTTCACAGAGATGGCTACATTTCTAAGATAAAAAAAGTTACCAACTGGGCTCCATGGTGACAGCTGGCAAGGAGGAAAAAAAAGAGACAAAAAAGCTCTCCCGTTCCAAGCTGTCCTTGAAAAGTTAACGTGCAGAGAACAGAGGAAAAAAACAGAAACAAAAACTGATTTGTGTAAATTTCTGCAGACTGTGAACTTCTGAGCCCCCTTCCCTTACATGTTGGGTACAAATACTAAAACTACCAAAACTTGGGGTTCAGGGGATTAATTGATTACAACAGAAACAATGCCCTCTAAATACGGATGCAACCAAATAAAACTGCTTTCCTGTCTTTGGTGCTATCTTAAGTGCCTTTCCTTGTCTGTCCCTACAACAGTATAATTCTATAAACTTTAGCATTATTTATGTTTTCATAAAATGGTCAATAGATGCGATTAATTATGTAATGATGCAGATGTTTTCCAGAGTGCTCTATCAGGACGCCGGTTCATTTAAAGATCAAATAGGGGGGCATACAATCCGGTTCCACTGGGAACCTGTATCCCTCACTTTAGCCATCCTATTAGGAATAATAGTTGCTGAAGGGGTGGGCACAGGAACAACTGCCCTAGTCCATGAGACAAAACAAAGACACAATTAGAAGCAGAAATAGACCAAAGCTTAAAGACATTAAAAACCGACATCACAGCTTTACAGGAATTTTAACCTCTCTCTCTCTGAAGTTGTTTACAGAGCAGGCGAGTGTTGGACCTCCTCTTCATGAGAGAAGGGTGCCTTTTTGCTTGCATTGAGGAAAGAATGATGTTTTTATGCCGACAATACTGGAGTTGTAAAAGAATCTATGAGTAAATTAAGAAAATGACTTGAAGAGCGTCAAAGAAAGACAGAGGCCCCCAAAGGGAGGTTTGAGTCTTGGTTCACATAGTCCACCTGGTTAACTACGCTTTTGTCCAGCCAGGCTGTTCCTTTAATAATTCTCATATTATTGTTAACTGTAGGACCCTGTTTGCTCAACCATGTAGTTTCTTTTCTCACCCCAAATTGAACCTGTTATTAACCCTAACCATACACTGTTCTCTCAATCTAATTTTACAGAAGAGCGGGGACAGAGTTGGTCTTAAAATACAGGAATATAGAGGATCTTCCACCTGCTGAGAACCTCAAAGGTCCATGAAGAAATGATCCCTGGAGAAGATGTAGTCAACTATGAAGGACATGAGAGAGCAAAAGTCTTCCATGGCAAACAACCTGCTAATGATGAAGGGATGTGTCTGAATCAGCCACTCTCTTCTTAATGTAGAGAAGATGGACCAAAGCAGGGATGTGTTGAGAGCTGCTCCTGTGTCCCAATGGTTGACATACCATTCTAACTTGTGAAAGTGTCACAGAAAGTAGGGGCAGCCTCCTTCTCATGGAAACCTTAGAAGCAACTGTTAAGACAAAGTTGTTGCCAAGGCAGTGACCTCATTCAGTTCCTAAAGGAAGTGACCTCACCTAACTTCTATGGTGATGGAACTCTCTGAACTTGGAATCCAGGAAGCCTGGCACCCAGAGACAGTCCCAGTCCCAGTCCCAGTTGTCAAACTTATTTTGATTTACCAAGGACAGACTCAGTCTTTCTTGGGACCTACTGATGTGAGGATGGCCAAATGCAAGAAAAGCTATAAAGAGGGGGCTTTCCTGAGAAAGCAGGCATTGGCTCACCACTGGATCCTGAAAACTTCACAGAGTTGGCCAAGAAGACCAGATTTGAGACAGAACAGGCCATTTCCGGCAACATAGTATGGCCCACCAGTCAGAGGACTCTCCGGATAGTCACAGACCTACATGGGGGAAGGAGGTGCCTTTGTGATGTGGGTGTGAGTTTGTGGTTTTGTCTCATGTTCTGAGAATAGGTATGAAAGAAGGTTTGTTTTGTTTGGAGTGAACGGTTTCTAGTAAGTTGTTTGACAATGCGAGTGTTTCTATGTCAGTGTATCCCACTGCGCCCGTGGTTGTAGACATTAGAAGAGTGAATTCATCAATGAATATGTCCTGTCAGGTAGAAAGCTTCCCAGCCTTCATCCTTCCCAATTTATTAATGGACTGCAGCTTGCCTTATTGATGGGCAACACCTACTATCTTCCTAAGATCCTGTTTTCTTCCTGAATTCTGGCCACTCTCCAGAATAGGCTCATGGTTTTGTGTTTAAGATATGTACAACCACGAAGCTCTGTGAAATGACCATGTACTAGATAGCTAAAGGGAATGGCGAGCATCTCAGTAAACTCAGATATCAGTGTGACCAGTAAAGTCTCAGTGGAGAAACCCTGCTTGGGGCCTTTTGCTTACCTGTTCTTCTGTTGCCCTGAATGTCAGGAAGGTCTTTTCCTCAGGCCACCACTTTGTGAAGCCTGAAGAAAACAGTTTTCAAATGGAAATGAATGGGTATTTCCTGTGGTTCTTTGCTTAATTGCTTTGGAGAGGATGTGTCTGAATCAGCCTATTTGCCCTGTGTGAGGCTGTGGCTTAGATTCTCACCTTCTGATGGATATAAAGAAAGATCCCATGTGTACATCCAAAACCAAAATGGCCAAAGTTCAGTCCTTGTGGATGAAGTCTCTCGCCTTCCTCTGAAACTTTCCTCAACTCCATCAAGTCAGAATAGGGATCCTTTGGGTCAAATAAGATCTTCAAAGCCCTGCAGAGGCTAGCCCATGGTTGCTTGGGTTTTCTCAAGACTCCAATTCACATAAAGAATCCAAACCCCACAGTCAGTTGACCTCAAATTGAAAAAGTAGAGCAGTATTAATGGGAGGCCTATTTGATCTCTCCTGGTTCACAAGAAGGGTGTCCATGCCACCCTGAATTAGGCAATTTAGGTGCAAGAGAGCTTATTTTGGACACGGACTTGAGCTGTTCCCCTCATGGAAAACTCTAACCAGAGGTTATTATGTGTGTCTATATGGAAGAAGATGAGCGCCACGTTGGAGTGTTTTAATTTAAATTGTGGTCATTTGGGTGGCGGTTAGAAGAGATGACTTGGTCCACATGTGCTTGAACTCTGGTGTGATTCCCTTAGAGACTGAGTTCTGCAACTGAACTCAGAGAAGTATTGCCATGAATAGTGTTGAGATTTTAGCAAGCCAGGCATGAGTGTCACCCTTGGAAACTGAGTTCTAGGTCCAGGGTGGCTTTCCACAGAGCACTGGGCCTCTCAGCCAGGATACCAAAGCCAGGATACCACATGATTTTATTCTGAAAGACTTGGCACCCATCGTTGAGAGTCAAAACTCATATGGACCTCACATTGTAGAGCTAAATGAGCTAAACATCATGTGATCTTTTCACCACTCTTTGGGAAGCCTTACCTGTGAGTGTTCTCCAGAGCTTTCATTGAAATGAGCTTCTTAACCATTTAATGGTTCCTGAATGAATCGAAACTCACAGTGCCTCCAACTTCATCCTTGAAAAATGGCTAGATAAATACCATGAAATTTTTGAAATTCCCATCACCAGGTGCCACTGGAGAACCTTTGGATGACCTGTTGCTGATCATGAATATTCCAGACAGTGTCTTGTTTTACTGGGTTTCATGTAAATGGTGTAGAAGAGAGATGTCAGTAAGTTGGACTCTGTTGAGTAGTGGGCCTAGAGCAGTGTTGGGCAGGTATGTGATAAAACATCTGTGATGGGGCCATTTGGATCTGCCATTGGCTTCCAAATGGCTTGTGACTGATATGGCGCAGCCAGTAGAACCTTCCGTGTAAAGGCAACTTGTTATATGGAGAGATTTCAGGACATTGTTCAGAATCAGGTTGCTATGGTCAAGGGGTCAAGCTATGTGGGATAGAAGCCTGGTTCTTGTATCATCCTGCAGACCCTGACCCACCACACGTGACAGAACTCCCTCTTGCACTTTGTCCCAGTTGAACTCCTTGTATTTCGTGAAGCAAATACCAAACTCCCAGTGCAGCAGGAAGAAACACCACAAAATGGAGGATGACCATATGGCTTCACAGTCCACACGGGGAGACACTAAGCTCCCAGTGGCCACAGTTTACCTACAAAGAGAGAATTCAGCACTGCTGCCTCGTGTTCATTGTAAAATAAGAAACTTTGTCCTCCTGGTCACATAGATGCAGACCCAGCTTTGAGGGTCACACTACAAAGGAAGCTTAACTCGTGACAACAACCTATATTTCAGTGCACAACCTCAGTGGCAGTTTCTCAAAAAGTTTCAGGAAAGCAGAGCTCCATGTTTGTGGAGTGTGTACCCTGTCCTTATTTTTGGAAACTCCTATACCACCTCCAAGTTTGTGCACTCTTGAGCATTTTCCATTCCAGGAATGTAATCACAGATTTTGTAACTCTTCTTCTCTAATTGTGTCTTACTTGGCGCGAAGGTAATGTCAAGGCATGGTTCTGGATGAGAGTGGGAAGATTTCTTCTAGCACATATTTGCATACACATTGGATTAATTTTCCTATTTTCCATTCGAAATTCTGAATCCCTGACACTAACCCATATTCTACTAGACTCTGACTACTAATCCTAATATGATGGAGAAAAATAACCCAAACAGTACATAAGTACATGCAGTTCAGAGTTCGACTTGCCTTTTGCATGATAAAGGGTAGGTATTATAAATCTAGTCAATTTTTAATTGAAATAGTTCTCCATGTGTTTTCAAAGTTAACAAATATGTGAATTACTGTCTCCCATTCTCTGGAGCCTATTCAACACATGTATTTTTATATGCACAAATAGAATCCTGCATGGTATCACACGTACATTCTTGTGAATTACATGTCTTAGCAGATACAAAGTGTGAGAAGTGATCACTCCTCCTAAACCCTGTTGGAACTGAAAATTCAACCTATGGGTGAGCTTCCCAGTAGAACAACATTATACATAAAGCCATGTTCAGTAAAATGAATGTTTTTGCATCTTTATGATATATATTTCATGATGAATTTCGATTTGCATATATATTGCTACTTATTAATGTCTATGTTTGTGTGTGTGTGTGTCTGTGTATATATTTATACTCTCCAGATTTTTAAAAATATGAAATATATGTGTCTTATATACAATCCCTAAATTCATTCATGTTCATGTATGTGGATTAATAATCAACTTTTCACAAGATTATTCTTAGAAATATTCATCCACCCGAAATACATATTTGTTTCCTAGTACTGAAAACTAAGTTCAGTGAAAGGTTCATACAAATCCTAATATGTCTACATTAACTGACCCAGTTTAACATCAATGCATGTACGTTACTATGGAACATGATGTGTATTTTGACGTTAATTTTTATTCCACACTGGTACGTTACTATTTCTTCAGTTTATGTACATCATAGAATATATATTTGATTCACTAGTTAGCAAATTTATAGGCATTTGTTTCACTTTCAATCGCTTCCTGCTCCAGAACACATGAATTTCTCTACGTTTCTTGACTGGTCTATTCATGAGACTTTTTTTCCAAATACATTTTTTTCGATTTCCATAATCAATTTTGAAGCAAAACTCACAAACATGATAAACCATAACCCTAAGATGATCATTAGATATATAACTGGTTGGAATGAATGATTGTATATCAATATAACATTTCTTATATATTTTCAGATATCTATTCAATCCACTATTTAAAGTGAATCCAGTTATATTATTTATTCACAGTATGGTCTATTCATGCATTATGTGTATATTCATAGAAACAGGGTACACCTCTTTGTACAACCATACTAATTTATAAGTCTTCAAAATATTGCTCCAAGAAATGGTGGAAGAAATACTCATGTCACCTGATCTACATACACATTTTATCACAGAAATATTCTGGACACCAAAAGCAAAGGTCACACTTACAATTATACCAAAGCCCAAATAGAAAGTGAGCATGGATTACTAAAAACATCCATGTCCAGGTTGCCTAATGCTCTCAAATATCAATCCTATTGGTGACTACATATTTGTTTCTTCCTAAGATTATATATTCAACCTCAAACCTGTTGAAAATGTCTAACCCTATTACACACTTTATACTTTGCTTGATTTCCTAATGTCTCTATTGATATCTGCTTTCCTACATGTTTTCCCCAGTTCATCATTGTGACTGACTCTTCACATGTACTGACATTTACATACACTCTCTACCCGAAACCCTATTGCTAAAGAACTTTTGGTCCAAATCCTATACTCACTCTTCTTTCTAAACCTACCGACTACCTTCCTAATCCTACCGACTATCACTTTTTGACTGGATGTTCTCTTCAACATTCAATCATCCAAAGTACAAGGTCCGATGCCAGTGTATATTGATTTATTTGAGACATCTGTGCAGCACATAACTCAAAGCTAAGTATCCCACTCAAGTCTCCAATGCCCTTCTGGGCTTCAAATCTTACCTAGATTTCTGCTTTCATAGTTATATTTCACACATATACTCTTGTAAATATCACAGGTTGCCAATGCCATTATTCATCCCGCAGAATGATTCGTAACCCAAATCGAACCTATTATTAACCCTAACCATACACTGTTCCTTCAATACAACTTACAGAAGAGCAGGGACAGAGTGGGTCTTACAATATAGGAATGTAGATGATCTTCCACCTGCTGAGAACCTAAAAGATCCACGGAGAAATGATCCTTGGAGAATATGTAGGCAGCTATGTAGGACCTGAGAGAGCAATAGTCATCTTCCATGGCAAACAACCTGGTCAGGATGAATTGATGTGTCTGAATCAGCCTCTGTCTTCTTAAAGTAGAGAAGATGGACCAATGCAGGCCTGTGTGGAGAGCTGTTCCCGGGTGCCTATGGTTGATATACCATTCTAACTTCTGAATGTGTCACAGGATGTTGGGGGAGCCTCCATCTAATGGGAACCTTGGAAGCAACTGTTAGGACGAAGTGGTTACCAAGGCAGTGACCATATTCAGTTCCTGAAAGAAGTGACCTCACTTCACTTCCTTGGTGATGGAATTCTCTGAAATTGGGATCCAGGAAGCCAGGCACCCAGAGCCAGTCTCACTCCGAGTCCCAGTGGGCTAACATGTTTGCTTTTCTCAAAGACATAGTCAGTCTTTCTTGGTACCTACTGATGTGAGGATGGCCAAATGCCAGGCGAGCTCTGAAGAGGGGCCTTTCCTGAGAAAGTAGGTAGTGGCGAACCACTGGCTCCTGACAACTTCACAGAATTGGCCAAGGAGACCAGATCTGAAACAGGACAGATCATTTTGGGGGAACATAATATGGCCCACCAGTCAGAAGACACTCTGGATAATCACAGACCTACTTGGGGGAAAGAATTGCCTTTGCCGTTGTAGGTGTGAGTTTGTGGTTTTTTCTGATGTTCTGAGAATAGCTAGGAAAGGTGGTTTGTTTGGTTTGGAGTGGACTGTTTCTAATAAGTCGTTTGACATGGTGAGTGTTTCTATGTCTGTGTATCCCACTGTATCCGTTGTTGTAGACATTAGAAAAGAGAATACATCAATGGATGTGTTGTCTCTAGTTGAAAGCTTCCCCGCATTCTTACTGCCCAATTGATGAATGGACTGCAGCTTGCCTTATGGATGGGCAACATCTACTATCTTCTTAAGTTCCTGTTTTCTTCGTGTTTTCCAGCCACTCTCCAGAATAGGCTCATGGTTTTGAGTCCCATATATGAAACAACACAAGGCTCTGTGACATGGCCATGTACTGGATAGCTTAAGGGAATGGGAGCATCTCAGAAACCTCAGATATCAGTGTGACCAGTAAAGTCTCAGTGGAGAAACCCTTCTTTGGGCCATTTGCTTACTTCTGTTTCTATTACCCTGAATGTCAGGAAAGTCTTTGCCTCAGGCCACCCGTTGTGTAGCCTTAAGAAGACTGTTTTCATATGGAAATGAATGGACATCACCTGTGGCTCTTTGCTTAATTGCTTTGGAATGGAATGTGTCTGAATCAGCCTCTTGTCCTTGAATGAGGTTGTGGCTTAGATTCTCAGCACCTGATGGATCTAAAGAAAGATCCCATGTGGTTCCAAAACCAAAAGCATCAAAAGAGAAGTCATTGTGTATGAATATTTTTGCCTTCTTTTTTTAGGTTCCTGACCTCCATCAAGTGAGAATAGGGACCCTTTGGGTCAAATGAGTCTTTAAAATCCCTGCAGAGGCTAGCCCATATGTGCTTGGGTTTTCTCATGACTCCAAATCACATCAAGAATTCATAGGCTTCAGCCAGTAGGCCTCAAATTGGAGAAGCGGAACACTTGAACAGCAGGAATATTTGATCACTCCTGGTTCACAGGAATAGTGTTCAGGCCACCATGTTTTTAGGCAAATGAGGGGCAAGTGAGCTTATTTTGGACACTACCTTGTGCTCATTGAAAACACCAGCTAGAGGTTATGATGAGTGTCTACAAGGAAGAAGATTATGGCCCTGTGGGAGTGATTTAATTTTAATTTTGGTCATTTTTGTGGCAGTTGGAAGGGATGACTGGGTCCACCTGGGCTTGAACTATGGTATGATTTACCCTTAGAGACTGAGTTCTGGAACTGACTTCAGAGAAGTATTGCCATGAATTGTGTTGGGATTTTAGGAGGCCACGCATGAGACTCACTCTTGGAAACTGAGATCTAGGCCCAGGGTGGCTTTCCACAGAGGCCTGGGAATCTCAGCCAGGATATCACATGATTTTATTCTGAAAGACTTGGTAGCCATAGTTGAGAGTCAAAACATACATGGACCTCACATTGTAGACGTCAATTGACCTGGCTTCATGTGACCTGTTGGCAACTCTTTGAGAAGCCTTGACTTTAAAGTTCTCCAGAGCATTCATTGAAATGAGCTTTCTCAACACTTAACGGTTCCTGAATGAATTGAAACCCACAGTGCCTCTAACTTCATCCTTGAAAAATTGCTGGATAAATACCATAAATTTTTTGAAATTCCCATGACCAGTTGGCACTGCAGAAACTTTGGATGTCCTGTTGCTGATCATGTGTATACCAGACAGTACCTTGTTTGACTGGGTTTCATGAAAATGGTGTAGAATATGAGATGCCAGGAATTTGGAGCCTGGTGAGTAGTGGGCCTAGAGCAGTGGTGGGCAGGTGTGTGATGAAACATCAAGGTGGGGCCATGTGGATCGGCTATCAGCTTACAAATGGCTTGTGACTGATATGGCGCAGCCCCCATTCCCTTGTAGGTAAAGGTATCTTGTTATGTGGAGAGGTTTCAGGGCAATGCTCATAATTATGTTGCTATGGTTATTGGGACAAGCTATGTGGGATAGAAGCCTGGTTGGTACATTCTCCTGCAGACGCTAACCCACCCCACGTGACAGAACACCCTCCAGCACTATATCCCAGATGAACTTCTTATATTGTGTGAAGCAAGTACCAAATTCCCAGTGTAGCAGCAAGAAACACCACGAAAAGTGGAGGATGATAAAATGTCTTCACAGTCCCCACCGGGAGACACTTAGCCTCCAGTGGACACAGTTTACCTACAAAGAGAAAATTGAGCACTGCTGCCTCATGTTCATTGGAAAATAAGAAATCATATCTTCCAGGTAACATAGATGTAGACGCAGCTTTGATGGTCTCACTACAAAGGAAGCCAAAGCTCATGACAACAACATATATTTCAAGTGCCCAACCTCAGAGGCAGTATTCCAAGAAGTCTTAGGCCAGCAGAGCTCTTTGTTTGTGGAGTGTTTACCCTGTCCTTTACTTTTGGAAACGCCTCTACCACCTCCAAGGTTGTGAACTCCCGAGCATATTCCATTCCATATATGTATTCATAGATTTTCACACTTTTCTACTATAATTGTGTCTTACTTGGGTGAAGGTAATGTCAAGGCATTGTTCTGGAGGTGAATGAGAAGATTTTTGTGTAGCACATATTTACATACACATTGGATTCATTTTTCAATTTTTCATTTGAAATACTGAATCCCTGACACTAACCCATACCCTACTAGACTCTGACTAATGATCCTAATATGATGGTGAAAAATAACCCAAAAAGAATAGAAATACAAGCAGTTCAGAGGAGGCATGGTGTATAGTTGGAATTGCCTTTTGCATTATATTTTGTAGGAGTTATACATCTAGTCAAATTTTGTTGAAATAGTTCTACATGTGTTTTTAAAATTAACATATATATGAATCCCTGTCTCCCTTTCTCTGTAGCCTATTCAGCACATGTATTTTTATATGCACATATAGAATCCCACCTGATATCACTCGTATACACTTGTGACGTGGCTGAATTGGCAGATGCAAATTGAGAGAAGAGATTACTCCTCCTAAACGCTGTTGGAACTGAAAATTCAACCTATGGGTGAGCTTCCTAGTTGAATAACATTATACATAATTTCATGTTCAGTAAAATTAATATTTTTCAATCTGTGGATTATATATATTTCATGATGAATTTCTATTTGCATATATATCGCTACCTTTTTTTATTGGTTGCTCAAAACATTACAAAGCTCTTGACATATCATATTTCATACATTAGATTCAAGTGGGTTATGAACTCCCATTTTTACTTCAAATACAGATTGCAGAATCACATCAGTAACACATCCATATTTTTACATAATGCCCTATTAGTTACTGTTGTATTCTGCTATCTTTCCTATACTCTACTATCCCCCCTCCCTTCTCTTCCCATCTTTTCTCTCTACCATACCTAATGTAATTCATTTCTCTCCTTGTTTATTTTCCCACAACCTCTTATATGTAATTTTGTGAAACAATAAGTGTCTCTCTCCATTACCATGCAATTTCCCTCTTCTCTCCCTTTCCCTCCCACCTCATGTTTCTACTTAATGTTAATCTTTTCTTCATGCTCTTCCTCCCTGCTCTGTTCTTAGTTGCTCTCATTATATCAAAGAAGACATTTGGTATTTGTTTTTTAGGGATTGGCTAGCTTCACTAAGCATAATCTGCTCTAGTGCCATGCATTTCCCTGCAAATTCCATGATTTTGTCATATTTTAGCGCTGCGTAATCCTCCATAGTATATAAAAGTCACATTTTTTTTATCCATTCATCTATTGAAGGGCATCTGGGTTGGTTCCACAGTGTAGCAATTGTGAATTGTGCTGCTATGAAAATCGATGTGGCAGTATCCCTGTAGTACGCTCTTTTAAGGTCTTCAGGGAATATTCCAAGAAGGGCAATAGCTGGGTCAAATGGTGCTTCCATTCCAAGCTTTCACAGGAATCTCCATACTGCTTTCCAATTGGCTGCACCAGTTTCAGTCCCACCAGCAATGTACAAGAGTACCCTTTTCCCCACATCCTCGCCAGCACTTGTTGTTTTTTGACTTCATTATGGCTGCCAATCTCACTGGATTGAGATGGTATTTTAGGGTGGTTTTTAATTGCATTTCTCTTATTGCTAGAAATGGAGAGCATTTTTTCATGTACTTGTAAATTGATTCTATGTCCTCCTCTGAGAAGTTTCTGTTCAGGTGCTTGGCCCATTGGGTTATTGGTTATCTTATTGTCTAATTTTCTGAGTTATTTGTATACTTTGTATACTCTAGATATTAGGGCTCCATGTGAAGGGTGAGGACTAAAAATTTGTTCCCATGATGTAGGCTCCATATTTACCTCTCTTATTGTTTCTCTTTCTGAGAGAAAAAAAAATCAGTTTAAGTAAGTCCCATTTGTTGATTCTTGTTATTAACTCTTGTTCTATGGATGTCCTATTAAGGAATTTGGAGCCTAACCACACAATATGTAGATCGGAGCCAACTTTTTCTTCTATCAGAGGCAGAGACTATGATTTGAATCTAGCTCCTTGATCCACTTTGAGTTAACTTTTGTGCATGGCGAGAGAAGGGGATTCAGTTTCATTTTGTTGCATATGGATTTCCAGTTTACTCAACAGCATTTGATGAAGATGCTATCCTTCCTCCATTGCAGGCCATTAGCTCCTTTATCAAATATAAGATAGTTGTAGCTTTTTGGATTAGTTTCTGTGTCCTCCATTCTGTACCATTGGTCCACCCGCCTGTTTGGGTACCAGTACCATGCTGTTTTTATTATGATTGCTCTGTAATATATTTTGAAATCTGGTATCGCTATACTGCCTGATTCACACTTCCTACTTAGAATTACTTTTGCTATTCTGGGTCTTTTATTTTTCCATTTGAATTTCAAGATTGCTTTATCTATTTCTACAAAAAATTCCTTTGGGATTTTGATTGGCATTGCATTAAACCCATAGAGAACTTTTGGTAATATCGCCATATTGATGATGTCAGTTCTGCCTATCCATGAACGGGGTATATTTTTCCATCTTCTAAGATCTTATTCTATTTCTCTTTTTAGGGTTCTGTAGTTTGCATTATATAAATCTTTCACCTCTTTTGTTAGGTTGATTCCCAAGTATTTAATTATTTTGAGGAAATTGGGAATGCAGTGTTTGGACTCATTTTTGTTTCAGAAGTTTTGTCGCTGATATACAGAAATACCTTTGATTTATGCATGTTGATTTTATATCCTGCCACATTGCTGCAATCATTTATTAGTTCTAGTAGTTTTTTCTGTAGACTCTTTTGGGTCTTCCATGTATAGAATCATGTCATCTGCAAATAGTGATAATTTAAGTTCTTCTTTTCCTATTTTTATGCCTTTAATGTCTTTCATCTCTCTAATTGCTCTGGCCAGTTTTTTGAGAACTATATTGAATAGAAGTGGTGATAGAGGACATCCCTGTCTTGTTCCAGATTTTAAAGGGAATGCCTTCAATTTTTCTCCATTCAGAATGATGCTAGCCTGAGGCTTTACATAGATAGCTTTTACAATGTCGAGGTAAGTTCCTGTTATCCCTAGTTTTTCTAATGTTTTGAACATAAAGGGATGCTGTATTTTGTCGAATGCTTTTTCTGCGTCTATCGAGATGATCATATGGTTCTTATCTTTAAGTCCAATGATGTTTTGAATAACATTTATTGATTTCCATATATTGAACCAGCCTTGCATCCCAGGGATGAATCCTAGTTGATCATGGTGCACAATTTGATTGATGTGCCTTTGTATCCAATTCGCCAGAATTTTAATGAGGATTCTTGCATCTAGGTTCATCAGAGATATTGGTCTGTAGTTTTCTTTCTTTGAGGTGTCTTCCTCTGGTTTCAGAATCAGGGTGATGTTGGCCTCATAGAATGAATTTGGCAGAGCTCCCAGTTTTTCTGTTTCCTGAATAACTTGAAAAGTATTGATATTAATTCTTCTTTAAAGGTTTTGTAAAACTCTGCTGTATACCCATCTGGTCCTGGGCTTTTCTTGGTTGGTAGTCTTTTGATTGCTTCTTCTACTTCATCCATTGATATTGGTCTGTTTAAATTTTGTGTTCCCTTATGACTCAGTCTGGGAAAATCATACGACTTAAGAAATTTATCGATGTCTTCACTATTTTCTATTTTATTGGAATACAGTTTTCCAAATAATTTCAAATTTTCTTCTGTATTTATGTAGCATCAGTTGTGATATTGCCTTTTTCATCCAGTATGTTAGTAATTTGAGTTCTCTCTCTTCTTCTCTTCGTTAACATGGCTAAGGGACTGTCGATCTTATTTATCTTTTCAAAGAACCAATTTTAGTTTTCTTAATTTTTTCAATAGTTTCTTTTGTTTCAATTTCGCTCCGATTTTAATTATTTCTTGCCTTCTGCTACATTTGCTGTTGTTTTGCTCTTCCTTTTCTAGGGCTTTGAGATAAAGTGTGAGCACATTTATTTGTTGTTTTTTTTTTTTCTTTTTTTGAGGAATGACCTCCAGGCGATGAATTTACCTCTTAAAACTTCTTTCATTGTGTCCCATAGAATCTGATATGTTGTGTCTGTATTTTCATTTATCTCTAAGAATTTTTAGATTTCTTCCTTTATGTCTTCTGTAACCCATTGATCATTCAATAACATATTGTTCATTTTGCATGTGATGTATGATTTTTCCTTTTTTTTATCATTGGTTTCCAGTTTCATTCCATTATGATCACAAAAAATTTATGGTATTATCTCCCCCCCTTTATATTTACTGAGGGTTGCCCTATGGCATAACATATGGTCTATTTTTGAGAAGGATCCATGTGCTGTTGAGAAAAAAGTATATCCACTTGATGATGGTTGATATATTCTATATATGTCAGTTAAGTCTAGGGTATTGATTGTGATATTGAGTTCTATAGTTTCTTTATTCAACTTTTGTTTGGAGGATCTATCCAATGGTGAGAGAGGTGAGTTGAAGTCACCCATAATTATTGTATTGTGGTCTATTTGATTCTTGAACTTGAGGAGAATTTGTTTTATGAACGTCGCAGCACCATTATTTGCTGCGTGAATATTGATAATTGTTATGTCTTGTCGGTGAATGGTTTCTGTTAACAGTATATAATGTCCTTCCTTATCCCTTTTGATTAAATTAGTCTTGAGGTCGATTTTATTCGATAGGAGAATGGCCACCCCTGCTTGCTTATGAGGACTGTGTGCATGGTATAAATTTTCCCAATCTTTCACCTTCAGCTTGTGTATGTCTTTTCCATTCAGATGTGTCCCCTGGAGGCAACATATTGTTGGATTTGTTTTTTTTAATTCAAGTTACAAGCGTATGTCACTTTATTGGAGAGTTTAAGCCATTAACATTTAGAGTTACTATTGATATATGGTTTGTACTCCCACCCATGTTTGCTAATATCTTTTTTTTAAATTAGTTTCTTTCTCCATGATTAGCTTTTCCCCGCCCTCTGTCATTACTGAGGCACTTCCCACTGATGGTTTTCGTTGTTGATTTTCATTTCTTCCTCGTGTAGTTTTTTGCTCAAGATGCTTTCCAATGCTGGTTTTCTGGCTGAAAATTCTTTTAGCTTTTGTTTATCATGAAATATTTTTATTTCGTTGTCTTACATTAAGCTTAATTTTGCTGGATACATAATTCTTGGTTGGCATCCATTGTCTTTCAGTGTTTGAAGTACGTTGTTCCAGGATCTTCTCACTTCCAGCATCTGTGATAAAAAAAATCCATTGTTAACCTTTTTGGTTTACCCCTGATTGTAATCTGCCTCCTTTCTCTGGTAGCTTTTAATATTTTCTCTTTGTTTTGTATATTGGATATCTTCATAACAATGTGTCTTGGCATTGGTCTACTGTGATTTTGTGTGCTCAGTGTCCTGTAAGCATCTACAATTTGTTTATCTGTTTCCATTCTTATTTCTGGAAAGTTTTCTCTAATTATTTCATTCAGCAGGTTACTCATTCCCTTGGTTTGAATCTCTGTACATTCCTCTTTCCGGATGACACATAAGTTTGTTTTTTTTAAGTTATCCCATATCTCTTGGATGTTTTCTCATAATTTTTTACAGCATTTCTTTCTTGGCTAGAGTTTTTTCAAAATGATATATTTTGTCTTCATTATCTGACATTCTGTCTTGTACTTGCTCCACTCTGTTAGTGATACTCTCAATTGAGTTTTTAATTTGGTTTATTATTTCCTTCATTTCTAGAATTATTGTTTGATTTTTCTAATAATCTCTATCTCCTGATAAAGATGCTTAATTTCTTATTTTATCTGTTTATGTAATTCATTTTCAATGCGTTCTTTCACTGTTTTTGTTGTCTCGTATCCTCTTTAAGGTTCCATTCCATCTGTCTAAGGTATTCCTTGAGTTCTTTATATGACCATTTTTCTGATGACTCTAGATGCTCTTGAATATTTAGGCTGTCCTTCATTGTTTGTACTTTTTTTCTTCCTTGCTTTTTTATGCTGCTCATGTTATTTCTTGTTCTGTTTTACTACTGAGTTACTGCTTACTCTTATAAATTTATTTGATACTTGGAGGGAAAGATATTAGAAGGGAAGGGAAGAAGTCACTAAAGAGAATGAGAGTAGGCAGGTAGAATTCAAGGATGGGGGTATAAGAAAATTGAAAAGAAATGAAAAGACAAAAGAAAAAAAATAGACAATAAAGAAAGAAAATTTTAAGTAATAATGATAATTAAAAAATGAAAATTAAAATTTAAAACAATAATAATGATAATAATAAAATAAAAAATTAAAAAAAATAAAAACATTAAAAAAGTTAAAGAACAACAACAAAAATGAAAATCAAAGAAAAAGAAAAACATACAAATTAAATAATAATAATACATGCAGTCCTAGAGTTCAATTAACTTCTCTTCCAGTAGGTGGAGCTGTGTGCACTGGGCCAAGATTCTCCTCTCAATAAGTGGGAACCAATCACTGTGCAGCAGCTCTTCCTCCCAGACTGGGCGGGTCTCCAATCCTGAGTGCCTAGGGCCTTCTCTTGTGCTTCCTCAAGCCAGGCCCCACTCACCTTTGACACTCACCACAATACTGGTTACACGCCAGGCCTCTGCTCCTGGTAGCCCTGTTTTAATGAACGCCTGGGCACACTCTCCCTGTTTGCCTCCCTCAGACCCTAAGTTTGTAGAGCTTTGGCCTGAGAACCCCCAGCGAATTTTCTTGTCCTCCGGGAGCCATGCCCCCGGTAGGTGCTGTAAGAGACCACAATTGTCAGCACTGGTGGGAGCGGTAGCCGGGAATTCCACGCCGCGAGTCCCGAGCCAATCCTGATTCCCTAGGTCTGGCTATCGCGCTCCTGGGAGAGCTGGGAGGGGCCATTACGGAAGAGCTGGGAAGGGCCCTTGACGTTTTCCCGTGGTTTTGAGAGAGATGGCAATGGGATTACACACTTGTCGCGTTGGTTTCAATGAAGTTATCTCCTCTGCCTGTAATGTCAGTTCTCTGCCATGGTGGTATCCCATTAAAATGGTGACCGTTCGTTCCCTTTGCTGGGTGACCAATGCAACGGGTGGGTCCTGACTATCTCTCCCAAGCCCCATTTCAATCCTGTGGCCACTGCCTATGAAGGCTCAGTTGTCTTTTAACTCTGTCAATTCAGAAAGCCTGACCAGTTATTTCAGCGGGAATGTTAGTGCTGAGTCACAAAAACCAGACGAATCTAAGCTTGAATGCAGCCAATCCGGGCTCTGTGTGTGTTCTGAGGGGCCCAGACTGTTCGCCCCAGATTCACAACAGGTCAACATTGCCTAGTGATTCTGAGCAAACAGCATTTAGACAGTTTACGGCTCCCTATGCCCGTGCAGCTGAAGAGATCATAGACTTGATTTCTCCATGCCTGCCTTCATAATGGATCTCCTGTATTGCTATTTTTTAATATCTTGCATGTGCATGTGTGTGTGTGTATATATATATATATATATATATATATATATATATATATATACACTCTCCAGATTTTTCAAAATATGAAATATATGTGTGTTATTATACACTCCCTAAATTCATTCATATTCATATCTGTGGATTTATAATCAACTTTCCACAAGATTATTCTCAGAAATAATCATCCACCTGTAATACATATTATTTCCTAGTACTGAAAACTAAATTCAGTGAATGGTTCATACAAACCCTAATATTTCTACAGTTACTTAGCCAGTTTAAAATGAATGCAAGTATATTCCTAGGGGACATGATGTGTATTTTGACTTTCATTTTTATTCAACACTTGTACGTTACTATGTCTTCAGTTTATGCACATCATAGGATATATATTTCAGTCACAAATTAGAAAATTTATAGGCATTTGTTTCACGATCAATCACTTCCTGATTCAGAACACATGAATTCCTCCATATTTCTTGACTGGTCTTTTCATGAGACTTCTTTCCAAACACATTATTTTCGTTTAACATCATCACATATAAGGCAAAACTCAAACACCATTCATCATAAACCATAATCCTAATATTACCATTAGAAATATAACTGGTTGAAATGAATGATTGTATATCAATATAAGATTTCTTATATATTTTCACATATCAATTCAATCCATTATTTAAAGTGGAATCAGTTATGTTATTTATTCATAGTATGGTCTATTCATGCATTATCTCTATATTCATAGAAACAGGTTACACCTCTTTGTGCCCCTAATACTAATGTATACGTCTTCAAATTATTGCTCCCAGAAATGGTGAAAGAAATACTCATGTCACCTGATCTACATATACATTTTATCACAGTAATATTCTGAACAAAAAAAAATGAAATGTCACACTTATGATTGTACCAAAGCCTAAAAGGAAAGTGAATGTTGATAACTAATAAAATCCATGTCCAGGATGCCTAATGCTCTCAAATGCCATTCCCATTCGTGACCACATATTTGTTTTTTCCTATGATTATATATTCAAACTCAAGCCTGTTGAAAATGTCTAATCCTATCACTCACTTTATACATTGCCTGATTTCGTAATGTCTCTATTGACACCTGCTTTCCTATATATTTTCCCCAGTTCATCATTTTGGCTGACTCTTCACATGTGCTGACATTTACATTCACTCTCTAAACGAAACCCTATTGCTAAAGAAGCTTTTTATTCCAAATCATATACTCACTCTTCTTCCTAAACCTACTGACTATCTTCCTAATCCTACCGACTATCCCTTTTTGACTGGATGTTCTCTTCTACATTCAATCATCCAAGGTACAAGGTCCTATGCCATTGTATTTCCATTTAACTGAGACAATTGTACAGAACATAATTCAACACTAAGTATGCAAACCAAGGGCCCAATGCCCTTCTGGGCTTCAAATCTTTCTTAGATTCCCGTTTTCAAACATATATTTCACCTATATATTCTTATAAATATCGCAGGTTCCCAATCCCACTATTCATCCTGCAGAATGATTCCTAACCCAAATCGAACATATTATTAACCCTAACCATACACTAACGTTGCAGGAGAGCAGGAACAGTGTGGGTATTAAACTACAGGAATCTAGCTGATCTTCACCTGCTGAGAAACTCAAATGTTCATGCAGAAATGATCCCTGGAGAAGATGAAGGCAGCTATGAAGTACCTCAGAAAGCAAAAGTCATCTTCCATGGCAATCATCCTGGTCAGAATGAAGGGTTGTGTCTGAAACAGTCTCTCTCTTCTTAATGTATAGAACATGGACCAAACCAGTCCTGTGTGGAAGCTGTTCCCGGGTGCTTATGGTTGATATAACATTCTAACTAGAGAAAGTGTCACATGAAAATCGGGGCAGCCTCCACCTCATGGTACTTTTGAAAGCAACTGTTAGGACAAAGTGGTTGCCAAGGCAGTGACATCATTCAGATCCTGAAGGAAGTGATCTCACCTCACTTCCTTGGTGAGGGAACTCTCTGAACTTGGGATCCAGGAACCCAGGCACCCAGAGACAGTCCCTGTTCTAGTCCCAGTGGTCTCACATGTTTGGAATTACAAAGGACAGAGTCAGTCTTTCTTGGTACCTACAGATGTGAGGATGGCCAAATGCCAGGAAACCTCTGAAGAGGGGCTTTTCCTGAGAAAGCAGGTAGTGTCTCACCGCTGACTCTTGAGAACTTCACAGAGTTGGCCAAGCAGACATGATCTGAGACAGGAGAGGTCATTTCGGGGGAACATAGTATGGCCCACCAGTCAGAGGACACTCCGGGGAGTCACAGACCTACTAGGGGGAAGGAGGTGCCTTTCTGGGTGTGGGTGTGAGTTTGTGGTTTTGTCTCTTGTTCTGAGAATAGGTAGGAAAGGCGGTTTGTTTCGTATGGAGTGGAATATTTCTATGAAGTCCTTTGACAAGGCGAGTGTTTCAATGTGTGTGTATCCCACTGAGTCCATTGTTGTAGACATTAGAAAAGACAATGCATCAATGGATGTGTCCTGTCTAATTCATGAGTGGACTCTGGCTTGCCTTATGGATGGGTAACACCTACAAGCTTCCTTATTTCCTGTTTTCTCTCTCAATTCTGGCCACTCTCCAGAATAGTATCATGGTTTTGTGTCCAAGATTTGTACCACCTCCAAGATCTGTGACATTGCTATGAACTGGATAGCTGAAGAAAATGGCTAGCATCTCAGAAATCTCAGATATCTGTTGACCAGGAAAGTCCCAGTGGAGAAACCCGGCTTTGGTCCTTTTGCTTACCTATTGTTCTGTTGAATGTCAGGAAGTTTTTTTGCCTCAAGCCACCACTTTGTGAAGCCTGAAGAAAAGAGTTTTCAAATGGAAATGAATGGGCATCACCTGTGGCTCTTTGCTTAATTGCTTAGGATTGGGATATGTCTGAATCAGCCTGTTGGTCCTGTGTGAGGCTGTGGCTTAGATTCTCAGCACCTGATTGATATAAAGAGAGATTCCCATGCGTGCATCCAAAACCAAAATGGCAAAAAGATCAGATACTTTTGATGAACTCCCTTGCCTTCCTCTGGTATGTTCCTGATATCCATCAGGTGAGAATAGGGATCCTTTGGGTCAAATGAGTTCTTCAAAGCCCTGCAGAGGCTAGGCCATAGGTGCTTGATTTTCATGACTCCAATTCACTTAAAGAATCTAAACCCCAAAGCTAGAAGGCCTCAAGTTGGATAATCCAAGCAATATTAAAGGCAGGCCTATTTGATCACTCCTGGTTCACAGGAAGAGAGTCCAGGCCACCCTGACTTTAGGCAAATGAGTGGCAGGGAGCTTATTTTGGACACTGTCGTGGGCTGCATCCCTTATGGAAACCTCCAGCCAGAGGATATGATGAGTGTCTATATGGAAGAAGATGAGGGCCATGTGAGAGTGTTTTGGTTTTAATTGTGGACATTTGTCTGGCGGTTGGAAGAGATCACTGGGTCCATCTAGGCCTGCACTCTGGTGTGATTCCCCTTAGAGACTGAGTTCTTTTACTGATCTCCGAGAATTATTGCCAGGAATTGTGTTGGAATTTTAGATGGCCATGCATGAGAGTTGCCCTTGGAAAGTGACATCTAGGCCCAAGTTGACTTTCCACAGAGCTCAGGGAATCTCAGCCAGGATATCACATGATATTATTCTTAAAGACTTCGCAGCCATATTTGAGAGTCAAAACACACATGGACCATACATTGTAGACCTCAATGGGCCTGGCTTAATCTGACTTTTGGCCACTTTTGGAAGCCTTGCCTGTAAGAATTCTCCACAGTTTTCATTGAAATGAGCTTCCTCACCATTTAATGGTTTCTGAGTTAATTGAAATCCACAGTGCCTCCAACTTAATCCTTGAAAATTGGCTAGATCAATACCATGAAATGTTTGAAATTCCCATGACCGGGTAGCACTGGAGAACATTTGGATGTCCTGTTGCTGATCATGAGTATACAGGACAGTGCTTTGATTGACTGGGTTTTATGAAAATGGTGTAGAACAGAGATTCAAGTAAGTTGGATCCTGCTGAGAAGTTGTACTAGAGCAGTGGTTGGCAGGTGTGTGATAAAACATCTGTGGTGGGGGCATGTGGATCTGCCATTGGCTTCCAAATGGATTGTGACTGACATTTTGCAGTCAGTAGAACCTTATATGTAAAAGCATATTGTTATATGGAGAGGTTTCAGGGCAATGTTCAGAATCAGGTTGCTATGGTCAATGGGGCAAGCTATGTGGGATAGAAGCCTGGTTGGTGAATTCTCCTGCAGAACCTGACCCACCACACTTGACAGAACTCACTTCAGCACTGTATCCCAGTTGAACCCTTGTATTTAATGAAGCAAATATCAAACTCCCAGTGCAGCAGCAAGAAACACCATGGAAGTGGAGGATGACCAAATGAATTTACAGTCCACACGGGGAGACACCTAGAATCCAGTGGCCACAGTGTACCTACAAATAGAAAATTCAGCACTGCTGCCTCATGTTCATTGGAAAATAAGAAACCATGTCCTCCAGGTCACATAGATGCAGAAACAGATTTGATGGTCTCACTACATATGAAGCTAATGCTTCTGACAACAGCATATATTTCATTGCCCAACCTCAGAGGCAGTTTCTTCAGATGTTAGGCTGGCAGAACTTCATGTTTTTGGAGTGATTACCCTGTCCCTTACTTTTGGAAACTCCTCTACCACCTCCAAATTTGTGAACTTCTGAGCATTTTCCATTCCACATATGTATTCACAGATCTTCTAAATCTTCTCCTCTAATTGTGTCTTATGTAGGGCGAAGGTAATGTCAAGGCATTGTTCTGAATGAGAGTGGGAAGATATTTGTGTAGCACATATTTGCATACACTTTGGATACATTTTCCAATTTTCGATTCGAAATACTGAATCCCTGACACTAACACATACCCTACTAGACTTTGACTTCTTATCCTAATTTGATGGAGAATAATAACCCAAAGAGAATACAAATACAAGGTTCACAGGAGGCATGGTGTATAATTGGACTTGCCTTTCATATGATAAATGGTAGGTGTTATAAATCTAGCGAATTTTAATTGAAATAATTCTCCATGTGTTTTAAAAGTTAACAAATATGTGAATAACTGTCTCCCTTTCTCTGTAGCCTATTCATCACATGTATTTTTATAAGCACATATAGAATTCTACCTGGTATCAGTCGTACATTTGGTGAGGTGGCTGTCTTGGCAGATACAAATTGTGAGAAGAGATCACTCCTACTTAACGCTGTTGGAACTGAAAATTCAACATATGGGTGAGCTTCTTAGTTGAACAACATAAATCCATGTACATTAAAATGAATATTTTTGGATCTGTGGATGATATATATTTCATGGTGAATTTCAATTCACATACATAATGCTACTTTTTAATGTCTGTGTGTGTGTGTGTGTCTGTGTGTGTATATATATACATATATTCACTCTCCAGTTTTTTCAAAATATTTAGTATATTTTTCTTTTTTACCCTCCCTAAATTCATTCATATTCATTTCACAAGATTATTCTCAGAAATATTCCTCCACCTGAAATACATATTTTTTTCCTAGTACTGAAAACTAACTTTGGGGGATCACATGATGGCGGTGAATGGAGTGCATTACCCCCATGTACCGCGTCACTGTGGGGGAGAATGACGAGTTAGAATGGCTAAAACCTATCTTGTTAGGAATTTCCAGCAAATTTGGGGTGCTCCAAAACCTAGTGGACATATATCCATTTCACGAGGATCACCTACGGGGGCTCAAACGCGAGTGATTTGTCCCCACGGAGGGTCATGCTGCTTATTCAGCAAACTGCCCTGCAGCTAGAGTCTCTGGCACGCACTGGGAAACGACGAGATAGCATCGCAAATATACAGTGGTGCGGATTCTATGGGCTCCTGCCAGCTATGCAATTACTGTGCTCAGTGCTGAATTCTGGGTTTG
Organism: Callospermophilus lateralis; assembly: GCF_048772815.1. Taxonomy (NCBI): domain Eukaryota; kingdom Metazoa; phylum Chordata; class Mammalia; order Rodentia; family Sciuridae; genus Callospermophilus; species Callospermophilus lateralis. Next base: position 135,499 of record NW_027513163.1, read on the forward strand.
AGACAGGGATGGATGTGGTCCAATTCCGTTCTCCATACTGGTCAGACCACAGAGGAAGCCAGGGTCCACCATCTTGAAGAGCTGACGTCACCATCCCTGTTTTCGACTGATCACAGCTCATTCAGCTATAGAACAGGTAATTTCAGGATGCCATTCACCTTTGTCTCACAGACAAATTACTCAGGCTCAGTGTTAAAGAACCCGCAGAAACTGCGTCTTGGAGCCTGCTCCTATTAGAACATACACTGAGCCCAGAGCGGCCAAATTTGGCCTCCCCGAACTGATCTGGCTCAGGGCTAAAGAACCCGTGGAAACTGCTTCCCGGTCTGGGTCTTCCTGAATAATGTGGAGGTAAATATCAACCGAGCCTTCATAGGCAGTGGCAACAGGATTGAGAATGGGCTTGTGAGGGCCAGTCAGTACTCACCCATTGCTTTGGTCACCCAGCAAAGGGAACGAAATGCTGCCTTTTGCATGGGATACGAACATGGCAGAGATCTGATGTCATCAGAAAGCAGCGGAGGAGATAACTTTATTTATACCAGCGGTGACAGAAACAGTTAGTCTCCTGGTAAAGAAAGTAAGTCACAAACACCCGAGTCTCTCTCACTTTGTCATCAAGCCAGAGGGGCAGAGCAGAGCCACTGCCCATGCCCGGAACAGGCCCAGCGAAACACCTGCATGATAATCACTTCACCCCAATTTGAATAGAGGCAGAGCAGAGCCACCGCAGGTGCCCAGAACAGGCCCAGTGACCAGCAGGCGTAGTAGTCACGTCACCTCAATTGGAGTAGTTGCAGAGCAGAGCCTTCTCCCGCGCCTAGTACAATCCAAGTGGCGCACCGGCATGGAAGTCACGTCACCCCAATAGGAGTAGGGGCAGAGCAGAGTCTTTGCCCGTGCCTGAAACAGGCCCAGCAACCTGCCGGCTTGGTAGTCACGACACCCCAATTGGAGTAGCGGCAGAGTAGAGCCACCACCCGCGCCCTCAAGGTAGACAAATCTGCACCTGACCAGCAGAAGAGGCCCAGTGGCCTGCCAGCGTGGCAGACACTTCACCCCATTTGGAGTAGGGGCAGAGCAGATCCATCGTCCATGCCCGCAAGGTAGGCAGACCTGCGACCGACCGCAGAACAGGACCACCCACCCGCCGGCATGGTAGTCACGTGACCCCAATTTGAGTAGGGGCAGAGCAGAGCCGCCGCCCGTGCCTCCAAGGTAGGCAGACCTGCGACTGATCGGCAGAACACCCCAGGGGTCCACGGGTGTGGTAGACACGTCACACCAATTGGAGGAGGGGCTGAGCAGAGCCGCCTCCCGCACCTGCATGGTAGGCAGACCTGCGACCGATCAGGAGAACAGGCCCAGAGGCCCATCAGCGTGGTAGATAGATCACCCCAATTGGAGGAGCAGCACAGCCACCCACTGCCCCTGCAAGGAAGACTTTTCAAATATACAAGAGCAATATAAATATATAGGGGGAAAATTTCAAAATCACAACAGTTTCACCAAGCAGAAAGAAACGCGAGCCATATGAAAAGACAAAGAAAAAAGGACCACAAGCAATGCAGGTCAACACAACTTTAGAAGAGGTAATAGCTGCAGCAGATGGAATGTCAGTTAAAGAACTCAAAATATACATGATTCAGATGATCTGGAGTCTCAAGGAAGACATTAGACAACAAAATCAGACAATGAAAGATCACTTCGACAATGAATTACACAAACAAATCCAAGAAGCAAAAGATCAATTATACAGGGAGATAGAAGTTGTAAAAAATAACAAACGGAAATCCTAGAAATGCAGGAAGCAATAAACCAACTTAAAAACTCAATTGAGAATACTACCATCAGAGTAGAACACTTAGAAGATAGAACATCAGACAATGAAGACAAAGTATTTCAACTTGAAAAGAACATAGACAGCACAGCAAGACTGTTAAGAAACCATTAACAGAACATCCGAGAAATATGGGATAACATTAAGAGACCAAACTTAAGAGTCATTGGGATACAGGAAGGTATAGAGGTCCAAACCAAAAGAATGAGCAATGTAATCAATGAAATAATACGAGAAAACTTCCCAGACTTGAAGAATGAGACAGACTCCCAAGTCCTAGAAGCCAACAGGACGCCGAATGTGCAAAATCATAAGAGATCCACACCTAGACACATTATAATGAAGATACCCAACGTACAGAATAAAGAGAGAATTTTAAAAGCTACAAGAGAAAGGAAGCAGATTACATTGAGGGGTAAACCAATCAGGATAACAGCTGATATTTCAACACGGACTCTGAACGCTAGAAGATCCTTGAAATATATGTTTTTGTCAGGAGCTTTAGCTTCATTTCTAGTGAAAGCATCAAAGCTGTGTCTGCATCTATGTAACCTGGAGGACATGGTTTCTTATTTTCCAAAAGACATGAGGTGGCAGTGCTGAATTCACTCTTTGTAGGTAAACTGTGGCCACTTAAGGCTAAGTGTCTCCCGGTGTGTACTGTGAAGCCATTTGATCATCCTCCACTTTTCATGGTGTTTCTTGCCGCTGCACTGGGAGTTTGGTATTTGTTTTACAAAATAAAACGAGTTCAACTGAGACCCAGTGCTGGAGGGAGTTCTGTCATGTGTGGTGGGTCAGGATCTGAAGGAGAATTCACCAACCAGGATTCTATCCCACATAGATTGCCCCCTTGACCATAGCAACCTGATTCTGAACATTGCCCTGAAAATCTCCATATAAAAAGATGCCTTTACATGGAGAGGTTTCAGATATATAAGGTTCTGCTGGATGCACCATGTCAGTCTCAAGCCCTTTGGAAGCAATGGCAGATCCACATGGCCCCACAAGAGATGTTTTATCACACACCTGCACACCACCGCTCTAGGCCCACTATTCAGTAGGCTACAAGTTACTGGCATTTCTGTTCTACACCATTTTCATGAAACCCAGACAATCAAGGCACTGTCTGGTACACTCATGATGAGCAAAATGACATCAAAGGTTCTCCAGTGCCACCTGGTCATTGGAATGGCAAAAATTTCATGGTATTTATGTAGCCACTTTTCAAGGATGAAGTTGGAAGCACTGTGGGTTTCAATTCATTCAGGAACCATTAAATGGTGAGGAAGCTCATTTCAATAAAAGCTCTGGAAAACTCTCACAGGCAATTTTTCCCAAGTAGTGGGCTAGATCTCAGTTTACAAGGGCGAATCTCATTAGTGGCCTATTCCACTGCCACACAAATGACCGCAACTGAAACCAAAACACTCCCACATGACCCTCATCTTCTGCCATAGAGACACTCATCATAACCTCTTGCTGCAGGTTTCCATGAGGGGTGCAGCCCAAGACGGTGTCCAAAATAAGCTCACTTACCCGTCAATTGCCTAAAGTCAGGGTGGCCTGGACACTCTTCCTGTGAACCAGGAGTGATCAAATAGGCCTGCCCTTAATACTGCTCTGCTTCTCCATTTTGACTCTTACTGATTGTTGAGTATAAATTCCTTTGTGTGGATTGGAGTCATGAGAAAATCCAAGCACCTATGCATTAGCCTCTGCAGGGCTTTGAAGAACTCATTTGACCGAAATGATATCTATTCTCACTTGATAGAGGTCAGGACTTACAGAGGAAGGCAAGAGACTTCATCCACATTGACTGCTCTTTTGGCCATTTTGGTTTTGGATTCAGAGATGGGATCTTTCTGTAGATCCATCAGGTGCCGAGAATCTAAGCCCCAGCCTCACATAGGGCCAAGGGGCTGATTCAGACACATCCCTTTTTAAGCAATTAAGCAAAGAGCCACAGGTGATGCCCATTCATTTTCAATTGAAAACTGTTTTCTTCAGGCTTTACAAAGGGGTTGCCTGAGGCAAAGAAATTCCTGACATTCAGGGCAACAGAACAATAGGTTATCAAAAGGGCCAAAGCAGGGTTTTTCCACTGAGACTTTACTGGTCACACTGATATCTGAGTTTTCTGAGATGCTCCCATTGCCTTCAGCTATCCAGTACATGGCCATGTAACAAAGCTTGGAGGCGGTACATATCTTGGTCACCAAACCATGAGACTATTCCAGAGAGTGGCCAGAATTCAGGAAGAAAACTGGAGCTTAGGAAGATAGTAGGGGTTGTCCATTCAAAGGCAAGCTGCAGTCCATTCATCAATTGCGCAGGATGAATGCTGGGAAGCTTTCTACTAGACAGGACACTTCCATTGATGTATTCTCTTTTCAAATGTCAACAACCACGGACACTGTGAGATACACTTTTAGAAACCCTCGCCTTGTCAAACGATTTTCTAGAAACAATCCACTCAAAAACAAACCATCCACTATTCCTACCTATTCTCAGAACATGAGACAAAATCACAAACTCACACCCACACCCACAAAGCACCTCCTTCCGTTGATTATCCGGAGTTTCCTCTGACTGGTGGGCCATACTATGTTGCCCCGAAATGGCCTGTACTTTCTCAGATCTGGTGTCTTTGCCAGAACAACTACCTGCTTTCTCAGGAAGCACCCGTCTTCATAGCTTTCCTGGCATTTGGCCATCCTCACATCAGTTGGTACCAATAAAGACTGACTCTGTCCTCGGTAAATACAATCAAGTGTGCCAACTGGGACTGGGACTGGCACTGTGGGCCTAGCTTCCTGGTTCCCAAGTTCAGAGAGTTCCATTACAAAGGAAGTGAGGTGAGGTCACTTTTTTCAGCAACTGAATGAGGTCACTGCCTTGGCAACCACTTTGCTCTAACAGTTGCTTCCAAGGGTCCCATGAGATGAATGCTGCCCCAATTCCTGTGACATTTTCACAAGTTAGAATGGTATATCAACCATAGCCACCCAGGAACAGCTCTCCACACAGGCTTGGTTTGGTCCATCTTCTCTACATTAAGAAGAGAGAGGCTGATTCAGACACAACCCTTCATCCTGACCAGGCTGTTTGCCATGGAAGATGTCCTTTGCTCTCTCAGGTTCTTCATACCTGCCTACATGTTTTCCAGGGATAATTTCTGCATGGACCTTTGAGGTTCTAAGTAGGTGGAAGATCCCCTCCATCCCTGCATTGTAAGACCAACTCTGTTCCAGCTCTTCTGTAATGTTAGATTGAGGGAACAGTGTATGATTAGGCTTAATAACCAGTTCGATTTGGCTTAGGAATCATTCTACGGGATGAATAATGGTATTGGGTAACTGCGATACTTACAAGAATATATAGGTGAAATATAAGTATGAAAACAGAAATCCAGGTAAGATTTGAAGTCCAGAAAGTCATTGGGTCCTTGATTGAATTACTTAGCTTGAATTACGTTCTGCACAGATATGTCAGATAAATTGATATACAATGGCATAGGAACTTGTACCTTGGATGATTGAATGTAGAAGAGAACATCCCCTCAAACAGAGATAGTCAGTAGGATCAGGAAGATAGTTGGTAAGTATCAGAAGAACAATGAGTATAGGATTTGGACCAAAAGTTATTTAGCAATAGGGTTTCAGTTAGAGAGTGAATTTCAATAACAGCACATGTGAAGGGTCTCTAACAATGATGAAGTGGGGAAAATATGTAGGAATGCAGATATCAATAGAGACATTAGGAAATTAGGCAAAGTATAAAGTGAGTGATAGGATTAGATATTTTCAACAGAGTTGAGGTTGAACATATAATCTTAGAAAGAAACAAATATGTAGTCACCAATAGGATTGACATTTGAGAGCATAAGGCAGCCTGGACATGGATGTTTTTAGTAATCCATGTTCACTTTCTATTTAGGATTTGGTAGAATCATAAGTGTGACCTTTGAATTTTGAGTTCAGAATATTACTGTGATGAAATGTATATGTAGATCAGGTGACATGAGTATTTCTTCCACCATTTCTGGAAGCAATATTTTGAAGACGTAAAAATTTGTATTGGGGCTACAAAAAGGTGCACCCTGTGTCTATGAATACAGAGGAAATGCATGAATAGACCATACTGTGAATAAATAATAAAACTGGTTTCAACTTGAAATAATAGATTGAAATAAATGTGAAAATATATAAGAAATCTTATATTAATATACCATCATTCATTCCAACCCATTATACATCTAATGGAAATATGAGGATTTCGGTTTATCATGAAAAGTGTGTGAGTTTTGCTTCAAACTGATTATGGAAATCGAAAAAAAATTTGTTTGGAAAGAAGTCTCATGAAAAGACCAGTCAAGAAACCTGGAGGAATACATGTGTTCTGAAGCAGGAAGCGATTGAAAGTGAAACAAATGCCTATAAATTTGCGAAATTGTTGATGAAACATATGTCCTATGATGTCCATAAATTTAAGAAAGAGTAATGTACCAGTGTGGAATAAAAATGAACGTCAAAATACACATCATGTCCAATAGAATTCTACATGCATTGATGTTAAACTGGTTCAGTTACTGTAGAAATATTAGGATTTGAAGGCACCAATCACTGCAGTTAGTTTTCAGTACTGGGAAACAAATGTGTATTTCAGGTGGATGAATATTTCTGAGAATAATCTTTTGAAAATTTTATTATAAATCCACATACATGAACATGAATGAATTTTGGGACTCTAAATAAGACACATATATTTCATATTTTGAAAAATCTGGAGAATATATATATATATATATATATATATATATATATATATATATACACACACACACACACACACACACACACAAAACACACACACAGACTTTAAAATGTAGTAATATATATGCCAATCGAAATTCATCATGAAATATATATCATCCACAAATGCAAAAATATATATTTTACAGAATATGGATATATGTATAATTTTGTTCAACTAGGAAGTTCACCCATAGGTTGAATATTCAGTTCCAAAAGCGTTTAGGAGGAGTGATCTCTTCTCACAATTTGTATTTGCTGAGGAAGCCACCTCACAAAAATGTAGGTGTGATACCAGGTAGCTTTCGGTATGTGCATATAAAAATACATATGTTGAATAGGCTACAGAGAAAGGGAGACAGTAATACACATATTTTTAACTTTAAAAACACATGGAGAACTATTTAATTAAAAATTGACTAGATTTATAACACATAAACTTTATCATGCAAAAGGCAAGTCCAAATATACATCATGCCTCCTTTGAACTGCTTGTATTTATATTCTGTTTGTGTTATTTTTCTCCATCATATTAGGATTAGAAGTCAGAGTCTAGTAGGGTATGGGATAGTGTCAGGGATTCTGTATTTTGAATGGAATATTGGAAATTGTATCCAATGTGTGTGCAAATATGTGCAACCCAAAACTTCCCACTCTGATCCAGAACAATGCCTTGACATTACCTTCGCTCCAAGTAAGACACAATTAGAGGAGAAGAGTTAGAAATTTTTTGAATACATGTCTGGAATGGAAAATGCTCAGGAGTTCACAAACTTCGAGATGGTAGAGGAGTTTCCAAAAGCAAGGGGCATGGTAAACACAACACCAACATGGAGCTCTTCTGGCCTAAAGACTGTTTGAGAAACTGCATATGAGATTGGGCACTTGAAATATGTCAGAAGTTTTAGCTTTCTTTCTAGTGAGACCATCAAAGATGGGTCTGCATCTATGTGAGCTGGACGACATGTTTTCTTATTTTCCAATGAACATGAGGCAGCAGTGCTGAATTCTCTCTTTGTAGGTAAACTGTGGCCACTGGGGGCTTAGTGTCTCCCCGTGTTGCTGTGAAGCCTTTTGGTCATCCTCCACTTTTCGTGGTGTTTCTTGCTGCTGCACAGTGAGTTTGATATTTGCTTCACAAAAAACAAGGAGTTCAACTGGGACACAGTGCTGCAGGGAGTTCTGTCACTTGTGGTGGGTTAGAGTCTGCAGGAGAATGCACCATCCAGGCTTCTATCACTTATTGCTTGCTACATTGCCCCCTTTTCCATTGCAACCTAATTCTGAACATTGCCCTGAAACCTCTCTATATAACAAGGTGCCTTTACATAAATGGGTCTGCTGGCTGCTGCAAGTCAATCACATGCTATTTGGAAGCCAATGGCACATCCACATGGCCCCACCACAGATGTTTTGTCACACACCTGCCCACAACTGCTCAAGGCGCACAACTCAGAAGGTTCCAACTTACTGGCATCTATGTTCCATGCCATTTTCATGAAACCCAGTAAATCAAGGCCCAGTCTGGTACACTCATGATGAGCATCAGGAGATCTAACTGTTCTCCAGTGCCACTTGGTCATGGGAATTTTAAAAATTTCATGGTATTTATCTAGCCATTTTTCAAAGATGAATTTGGAGCCACAGTGTGTTTCAATTCATTCATGAACCATTAAATGTTGTGGAAGCTCATTTCAATGAAAGATTTGGAGAACTCTCACAGGCAAGGCTTCCCAAAGAGTGGCCTAAAGGTCACATGAGGCCAGGCCCATTGAGGTCTACAATGTTAGGTCCATGGGTGTTTTGACTCTCAAATATGCCTGCCAAGTCTTTCAGAATAAAATCAGGTTATATCCTGGCTGACATTGTCAGTGCTTTGTGGAAAGCCACCCTGGGCCTAGATCTCAGTTTCCAAGGGCAACTCTAATGAGTGGCCTCCTAAAATCCCAACACAATTCATGTCAATACTTCTCTGAGGTCATTTCCAGGACTCAGTCTCTAAGATGAATCAAACCCGAGTTAAAGCCCAGGTGGACCCAGTCTTCCCTTCCAACAGCCAAATAAATGACCACAATTAAATCCAAAACACTCCCACATTGCCCTCATCTTCTTCCACATAGACACTCATCATTACCTCTGGCTGGAGGTTTCCATGAGGGGTAAAGCACAAGACAGAGTCTGAAATAATCTCTTTTGCCCTCATTTGCCTAAAGTCAGTGTGACCTGGACACCCTTCCTGTAAACAAGGAGTGATTTAATAGGCCTGCCACTAATACTGCTCTGCTTCTCCAATTTGAGGCCTACTGACTGTCAGGTATAGATTCTTTATGTGATTTGGATTCATTAGAAAACCCAAGCACCTATGGGCTAGCCTCTGCAGGGCTTTGAAGAACGCGATTAATTCAAAGGATCCCCAAATTCACTTGATGGAGGTCATTAACCTAACAGAGAAAGGCAATAAACTTCATCTACAATGACTGATTTTTTAGACATTTTGGTTTTGGATGCACACATGGGATCTTTCTTAAGATCCATTAGGCGCTGAATATCTAAGACACAGGCTCACACACGGCCAAGAGGCTGATTCACACACATATCTCTCAAAGCATTTTAGCAAACAGCCACAGGTGATGCCCATTCATTTCCATTTGAAAACTGTTTTCTTCAGGATTCACAAAGGGGTGGTTTGAAACAAAGACCTTCCTGACATTCAGGGCAACAGAGGAATAGGGATGCAAAAGGCCCAAAGCAGATTTTCTCCACTGAGACTTTCCTTGTCACACTGATATCTGAGTTTTCTGAGATGCTCCCTTTCCTTTCAGCTATAGAATATATGGCCATGTCAAACAGGTTTGAGGTGGTACAAAACTTGGAAAAAAACCATGAGCCTACTCTGGAAAATGGCCAGATTCAGAAAGAAAACAGGAACTTAGGAAGATAGTAGTTGTTGCCCATTGATAAGGCAAGTCACAGTCCATTCATAAAATAGGCAGGATAAATGCTGGAATTCTTTCTACTAGACAGGACACATCCATAGATGAATTCTCTTTTCTTATGAATACAACCACGGACACAGAGAGTTACACAGACATAGAAACTCGCATTGTCAAAGGAATTACTAGACACAGTCCACTCCAAACCCAACAAACTGCCTTTCCTATTTATTCTCAGAACATGAGAAAAAACCACAAACTCACTCCCACACCCACAAAGACACCTCCTTCCCCCATGTAATTCTGTGACTATCCTGAGTGTCGTCTGACTGGTAGGCCATACTATGTTCCCCAAAATGGCCTGTCGTGTCTCAGATATGGTCTCCTTGGCCAAATCTGTGACGTTGTCAGGAGCCAGAAGTGGGCAAGTACCTTTTTCTCAGGAAAGGCCACTCTGCAAAGCTCTCCTGACATTTGGCCATCCTCACATCAGTAGGTTCCAGGAAACACTGACTCTGTCCTTGGTAAATCCAAACAAGTGACCTCAATGGGACTGGGACTGGGACTGGCTCTGGTTGCCTGGCTTCTGAATCCCAAGTTCAGAGAGTTCCATCACCAAGTAAGAGAGGTGAGATCACTTACTTCAGGTAGTGAATGAGGACACTGCCTTGGCAATCACTTTGTCCTAACAGTTGCTTCCAAGGGTCTTATGAGATAGAGGCTGCCCCTACTTCCTGTGACAATATCACAAGTTAGAATGGTGAATCAACCATAGGCACCCAGGAACAGGTCTCCACACAGGCCTGGTTTGGTCCATTTTCTCTACATTGAGAACAGAGAGGCTCATTCAGATACAACCCTTCATCCTGACCAGGTTGTTTGCAATGGAAGATGAGTTTTGCTCTTTAAGGTCCTTCATAGCTGTTTATATCTTCTCCAGGGATCACATCTGCATGGACCTTTGAGGTTTTCAGCATATGGAAGATCCCCTACATTCCTGTATTGTAAGACCAACACTGTCCCTGGTCTTTTGATAAGTGAGATTGTGGGAACAGTGTATGTTTAGGGTTTAATAACATGTTTGATTTGGGTTAGGAATCATTCTGCTGGATGAATAATGGTATAGGGAACCTGTGATATTTATTAAAACATAGACATAAAATATAAGTATGAAAACAGAAATCTAGGTAAGATTTGAAGCTCAGAAGGGCATTGAGCTGTTGATTGTGATACTTAACTTTGAATTATGTTCCGCATATATGTCTCAGATAAATCGATAATCAATGGCATAGGACCTTGTACCTTGGATGATTGAATGGAAAAGAGAACTTCCACTCAAACAGGGAAACTCAGTAAGATTAGGAAGATAGTCAGTAGCTTTCAGAAGAAGAGTGAGTACAGGATTTGGACCAAAAATTCTTTATCAATAGGGTTTCGGTTAGAGAGTGAAAGTAAATATCATCACATGTGAAGAGTCACTAACATGGTGAACTGGGGAAAATATTTAGGAAAGCAGACATCAATAGAGACATTAGGAAATCAGGCAAAGTATAATGTGAGTGATAGGATTAGACATTATTAACTGCATTTACGTTGAATATATAATCTTAGGAAGAAACAAATACGTAGTCACCAATAGGATTGATATTTGAGACTATTAGGCAACCTGGACCTGGATGTTTTTAGTAATCCTTGTTCAGTTTCCATTTAGGCTTTGGTACAATCATAAGTGTGACTTTTGCTTTTTGTGTCCAGAATATTACTGTGATACAATGAATATGTAGATAAGATGACCTGAGTATTTCTTCCACCATTTCTGGGAGCAATATTTTGAAGACGTATAAATAAGTATTCGGGGTACAAACAGGTGTACTCTTTGTCTTTGAATATGGAGAATATGCATGTATAGACCATACTGTGAATAAATAATATAACTGGTTCCAACTTTAAATAATGGATTGAATTGAAATGTGAAAATATACAGGAAATCTTATATTGATATACAACCATTCATTCCAACCAGTTTTACATCTAATGGTAATATGAGGATTATGGTTTATCATGAAGAGTGTTTGAGTTTTGCTTCAAATTGCTTATGGAAATTGAAAATAATTTGTTTGGAAAAAAGTCTCATAAAAAGACCGGTCAAGAAACCTGGAGAAATACATGTGTTCTGAAGCAGGAAGTGACTGAAAGTGAAACAAATGCCTATAAATTTGCGAACTTGTAGATGAAATATATATCCTATGATGTGCATTAACTGAAGGAGTAGTAATGTACCGGTGTTGAGTAAAAACGAACGTCAAAATAAACATCATGTCCCATAGGAATCTTCTTGCATTGATGTTAAACTGAGTCAGTTAATGTAGAAATATTAGGATTTGAATGCACCATTCACTGAAGTTAGTTTTCAGACCTAAGAAACAAATATGTATTTCAGGTGGATGAATATTTCTGAGAATAATCTTGTGAAAATTTGATTTTAATTCCACATACATGAACATGAATGAATTTTGGGACTGTACATAAGACACATCTATTTCATATTTTGAAATATATGGAGAGTGTGTGTATACACACACACACACACACACACACACACACACACACACACACACCAGACATTAAAAAGTAGCAATACATATGCCAATTGAAATTCTTCATGAAATATATATCATCCACAGATCCAAAAATCTTCATTTTACTGAGCAAGATTTATGTGTAATATTGTTCAACTAGGAAGCTCACCCATAGCTTAAATTTTCAGTTCCAACAGCGTTTAGGAGGAGTGATCTCTTCTCATAATTTGTATCTGCCAAGTCAGCAGCCTCACAAAAATGTACGTGTGATACCAGGTAGGATTCTATATGTGCATATAAAAATACATGTGCTGAATATGCTACAGAGAAAGGGAGACAAGAATTCACATATTTGTCAACTTTAAAAACACATTGAGAGAGGGAGGGGCAGATCTGCCAATCGCTCCTTCAAGGTAGGCGGACCTGCGACCCACCGGCTGAACAGGACCAGTGGCCCGCCACCGTGGAAGACACATCGCCCTGGTTGGGGGAGGGGCAATGCCGCCGGGCCTGCAAGGTAGGCAGACCTGTGACCCACAGCAGGACAGGCCCAGCAATCTGCGGAGGGGCAGAGACGCCCTCCGCGCCTGCAAGGTAGGTGGACCTGCGACCACCGACAGACCATGCCTATGGCCCGCCAGCATGGTAGACACATTGTCCCGGTTGGGGGAGGGGCAGAGCAGCCACACGCGCCTGCAAGGTAGACAGACCTGCAAGGGACAGACAAAACAGACCCAGTGGCCCGCAGATGGTCAAAGCTGCCGCCCACGCCTGCAAAGTAGCCCGACTTGCGACCCAATGGCAGAACAGGCCCAGTGCCTGCAGAGGGGCAGAGCTGCTGCTCGCAACTTCAAGGTAGGCAGACCAGCTACTGACTGACAGAACAGGCCCAGTAGCCTGCTGGTGTGGTAGGCACATTGTCCAAATTGTAGGAGGGGCAGAGCCACCACCCATGCCTGCGAGGGAGACTTTGAAACTATACAAGAGCAATATAAATATATAGGGGAAAAATTCAATAACACAACAGTTTCACCAAGCAGAAAGAAACATGAACAGTATGAAAAGACAAGGAAAGAAAGGACCATAAGCAATGCAGGTAAAGTCAACGTTAGAAGAGGTAATATCTGCAGCAGATGGAATGTCAGATAAAGAACTCAAGATATGCATGCTTCAGATGATCTGGAGTCTCAAGGAAGACATTAGAGAGCAAAATCAGACAATGAAAGATCACCTTGATAATGAATTACATTAAAAAAATCCAAGAAGCATAAGATCAACTATGCAGGGAGATAAAGATTATAAAATCAAACAAACAGAAATCCTAGGAATGCAGGAATCAATAAACCAACTTAAAAACTCAATTGAGAATACTACCAGCAGAGTAGAACACTTAGAAGATAGAGCGTCAGACAATGAAGACAAATTATTTCAACTTGAAAAGAACACAGACAGCTCAGCAAGACTTTTAAGAAACCATGAGCAGAACATCCAAGAAATATGGGATAACATAAAAAGACCAAACTAAAGAGTCATTGGGATACAGGAAGGTATAGAGGTCCAAACAAAAGGAATGAGCATTATATTCAATGAAATAAAGGAGAAAACTTCCCAGACTTGTAGAATGAGAAAGAATCGCAAATCCTAGAAGCTTATAGGATGCCAAATGTGCAAAATCATAAGAGATCCACACCTAGACATATTATAATGAAGATGCCCAACATACAGAATAAGGAGAGAATTTTAAAAGCTACAAGATAAAGGAAGCAGATTTTATTTAGTGGTCAGCCAATCAGGATAACAGCTGATCTTTCAACACAGACTCTGAAAGCTAGAAGATCCTGCAATAACATTTTTTAAACACTGAAAGAAAATGGGTTCAATCCAAGAATTGTGTATCCAGCGAAATTAAGCTTCAGGATAGAAGATTAAATTAAAACTTTCCACGATAAACAAAAGTTAAAAGAATTTGCAGCTAGAAAAGGATTTCTTCAAAACATCCTTGGCAAAACATTACAGGAAGAGAAAATGGAAAATAACAATAAAAACCAAAAGTGGCAGGTAGGACAGTAAAGGGGGGAAAATAATCAAGGAGGAAAACAAACCATGTTTAGTAACATAAATAAACAAATATGGCTGGAAGAACAACCCATATCTCAATAATAACCCTAAATGTTAATGGCTTAAACTCACCAATTAAGAGACACAGGCTAGTAGAATGGATCACAAAACAAGACCCAACAATATGGTGCCTAGTGGAGACGCATTTGTTAGGAAAAGATATAGATAGACTGAAGGTGAAAAGTTGGGAAAAATCATATCACCCATGTGGACTTCAGAAACAAGCAGAAGTGTCCATACTCATATCAAATAAAATAGATTTCAAGCCAAAGTTAATCAAAAGGGATAAAGAGGGACACTACATACTTCTCAAGGAAACCATACACCAACAAGACATAACAATCATAAATATATATGCCCCAAACATTGGTGCAGCTATGTTCATCAAACAAATTCTTCTCAAGTTCAAGAGTCTAATAGACCACCATACAATACTCATGGGAGACTCAAACACACCTCTCTCACTACTGGACTGATCTTCCAAACAAAAGTTGAATAATGAAACTATAGAACTCAATAACACAATTAATAACCCAGACTTATGATATATATAGAATATACCACCCAACATCAAGCATTTACACTTTTTTCTCAGCAGCACATGGATACTTCTCAAAAAATAAATCATATATTATGTCACAGAGCAACTCTTAGACAATATAAAGGAGTAGATATAATACCAGGCATCTTATCTGATCATAATGAAATGAAACTGAAAATCAACTATAAAAGAAAGAAGGAAAAATCATGTATCACTTGGAGAATGAAAAATAGGTTACTGAATGATCAATGGGTTATAGAAGACACCAAGGAGAAAATTAAAAAATTCTTAGAGATAAATGAAAACACAGACATAACATATCGGAATCTATGGGACACATTGAAAGCAGTTCTAAGAACAAAATTCATTGCTTGGATTTCATTCCTTAAAAAAAGGAAAAAAAAAAAAAACGACAAATAAATGATCTCATACTTCATCTCAGAATCCTAGAAAAAGAAGAGCAAAACAACAGCAAAAGAAGTAGAAGGCAAGAAATAATTAAAATCAGAGCTGAAATTAATGAAATCGAAACAAAAGAAACAATTGAAAAAATTGACAAAACTAAAATATGGTTCTTTGAAAAAATAAATAAAATCGACAGACCCTTAGCCAAGCTAACAAAGAAAAGAAGAGGGAGAACTCAGTATCACAACAGATAGTTCAGAAATACAGAAGATAATCCGAAATTATTTTGAATTCTTATTCTTCAATAAAATAGAAGATAGTGAAGGCATCGATAAATTTCTCAAGTCATATAATCTGCCCAGATTGAGTCAGGAGGATATAGGCAACCTAAACAGACCCATAACAATTGAGGAAATAGAATAAACCATCAAAAGACTACCAACTAAGAAAAGCCCAGGACCGGATGGGTATAGAGCAGAGTTTTACAAAACCTTTAAAGAGGAACTAATACCAATACTTTTCAAGCTATTTCAGGAAAAATGCAAAAATCCTCAATAAAATTGTGGCTAATCGGATACAAAAACATATTAAAAAAATTGTGCACTATGATCAAGTAGGATTCATCCCTGGGATGCAAGGCTGGTTCATTATACAGAAATCAATTAATGTTATTCATCACATCAATAGACTTAAAAATAAGAACCATTTGATCATCTCGATAGATGCAGAAAAAGCATTCGACAATGTACAGCATCCCTTTATGTTCAAAACTCTGGAAAAACTAGGGATAACAGGAACATACCTCAATAATGTAGAAGCAATCTATTCTAAGCCTCAGGCTAGCATCATTTGGAATGGAGAAAAATTGAAGGCATTTCCTCTAAAATCTGGAAGAAGATAGGGATGCCCTCTCCCACTACTTCTGTTCAACATAGTTCTCGAAACACTGGCCAGAGCAATTAGAGAGATTAAAGAAATCAACGGCATAAAAATAGGAAAAGAACAACGTAAATTATCACTATTTGCAGATGACATGATTCTATACTTAGCAGACCCAAAAAGGTATACAAAGAAACTATTAGAGCTAATAAATGAATTCACAAAAGTGGCAGGATATAAAATCAATACGCATAAATCAAAGGCATTCCTGTATATCAGCAACAAATCCTCTGAAATAGAAATGAGGACAACCACTCAATTCAAAATATCCACACACAAAAAAAATACTTGGGAATCAACCTAACAAAAGAGGTGAAAGACTTATAAAATGAAAACTACAGAACCCTAAAGAGAAAAATAGAAGAAGATCTTAGAAGATGGAAAAATATACTATGTTCATGGATAGGCAGAACTAACATCATCAAAATGGCAATATAACCAAAAGTTCTCTATATGTTAAATGCAATGCCAATCGGGTCTAAAAGCATGCAATGGAGGAAGGATAGCATCTTCAACAAATGGTTCTGGGAAAACTGGAAATTCATATGGAACAAAATGAAACTGAATCCATTTCTCTCGTCATGCACAAAAGTTAACACAAAATGGATCAAGGAGCTTGATATCAAATCAGAGACACGGCATCTGATACAAGAAAAAATTGGCTATGATCTACATACTGTGGGGTTGGGCTCCAAATTCCTCAAAAGGACACCCATAGCACACGAGTTAATAACTAGAATCAACAAATGGGACTTACTCAAACTAAAAAGTTTTTTCTCATCAAAAGAAACAATAAGAGAGGTAAATAAGTAGTCTACATCCTGGGAACAAATCTTTACTCCTCACACTTCAGATAGAGCCCTAATATTCAGAGTATACAAAGAACTCAAAAAATTAAACAATAAGAAAACGAATAACCCAATCAACAAATGGTCCAAGGACCTGAACAGACACTTCTCAGATGAGGACATACAATCAATCAATAAGTACATGAAAAAATGCTCACCATCTCTTGCAGTCAGAATAATGGAAAACAAACCCACCCTAAGATACCATCTCACTCCAGTATGATTGACAGCCCTTATGAAGTCAAACAACAAGTGCTGGCGAGGATGTGGGGAAAAGGGTACACCTGTACATTGCTGGTGGGACTGCAAATTGGTGCAGCCAATTTGGAAAGAAGTATGGAGATTTCTTGGAAGCTAGGAATGGAACCACCATTTGACCCAGCTATTCCCCTTCTCGGTCTATTCCCTAAGACCTAATAAGTGCATGCTGCAGGGACACTGCTACATTGATGTTCATAGCAGCACAATTCAAAATAGCAAGTGTGTGGAACCAACCTAGATGCCCTTCAATAGACGAATGGAAAAAAAAATGTGGCATGTATACACAATCGAGTAATACTCTGCATTAAAAAATGTCAAAATCATAGAATTTGCAGGGAAATAGATGGCATTAGAACAGATTATGCTAAGTGAAGCTAGCCAATCCCTAAAAAAACAAATGCCAATAGTTTTCTTTGATATAAGGAGAGTAACTAAGAACAGAGTTGGGAGGAAGAGCATGAGAAGAAGATTAACATTAAACAGGGGTGACAGGTGGAAGAGAAAAGGAAAGAGAAGGGAAATTGCATGGAAATGGAAGGAGACCCTCATGGTTATACAAAATTACATACAAGAGGAAGTGAGGGGAAAGAGGGAAAAAAAAAACAAAGGGGGAGAAATGAATTACAGTAGATGGGGTAGAGAGAGAAGATGGGAGGGGAGGGGATGGGGGATAGTAGAGGATAGGAAAGACAGCAGACTAGAACAGACACTAGTATTGCAATATGTAAAACAGTGGATGTGTAACAGATGTGATGCTGAAACCTGTAAACGGGGTAAAAATGGGAGTTCATAACCCACTTGAATCCAAGTGTGAAATATGATATGTCAAGAAATAGGTAAATTTTTAACAACCAACAATAAAAATTAAAGGAAAAAAAAACACATAGAGAACTATTTCAATGAAAAATGGACTAGATATATAACACCTACCCTTTATCATGCAAAAGGCAAGTCCAACTATACACCATGCCTCCTCTGAACGGCTTGTATTTCTATTCTGTTTGTGTTATTATTCTCCATCATAGTAGAATTAGTAGTCAGAGTCTAGTAGGGTATGGGTTAGTGTCAGGGATTCAGTATTTTGAATGGAAAAAAGGAAAATGAATCCAATGTGTATGCAAATATGGGCTACACAATAAATTTCCCACTCTCATCCAGAACAATGGCTTCACATTACCTTCGCCCCAAATAAGACACAATTAGAGGAGAAGAGTTAGAAAATCTGTGAATATATATCTGGAATGGAAAATGCAAAGGAGTTCACAACCTTGGATGTGGTAGAGGAGTTTCCAAATGTAAGGGACAAGGTAAACACTCCACAAACTTGGAGCTCTGCTGGCCTAAAGACTTCTTGAGAAACTGCCTCTGAGGTTGGGAACTCAAAATATATGTTGTTGTCAGGAGCTTTAGCTTTCTTTCTAGTGAGACCATCAGAGCTGGGTCTACATCTATGTGACCTGGAGGACGTGGGTTCTTATTTTCCAATGAACACTAGGCTACAGTACTGAATTCTCTCTTTGTAGGTAAACTGTGACCACTGGGGTCTAAGAGTCTCCCAGTGTGGACTGTGAAGGCATTTGGTCATTCTCCACTATTCGTGGTGTTTCTTGCTGCTGCACTGGGAGTTTGGTATTTTCTTCACAAAATACAAGGAGTTGAACTGGGACACAGTGCTGGAGGGAGTTCTGTCATGTGTAGTGGGTCATGGTCTGGAGGAGAATGTACCAACCAGGCTTATAGCCCACATAGATTGTCCCCTTGTCCATAGCAACCTGATTCTGAACATTGCCCTAAAAATTCTCCATATACCAATATGCCTTTACATATAAGGGTTTCCTGGCTGCACCACGTCAGTCACGTGCCATTTGGAAGCAATGGCAGATCCACATGGCCCCACCACGGATGTTTTATCACAAACCTGCACACCACAGCTTGCGCCTACAATTGAGGAGTATCCAACTTACTGGCATCTCTGTTCTACACCATTTTAATGAAACTCAGTCAATAAAGGCCCTTTCTGGTAAACTCATGATCAGCAACAGGGCATACAAAGGTTCTCCAGTGCCACCTGGTCATAGGAATTTCAAAAATTTCATGGTATTTATCTAGCCATTTTTCAAGGTGGAAGTTGGAGGCACTGTGGGTTTCAATTCATTTGGGAACCATTAAATTGTGAGGAAGCTCATTTCAATGAAATCTCTGGAGGACACTCACAGGCAAGTCTTCCCAAAGAGTCGCCAAAAGGTCACATGAAGCCAGGCCCATTGAGATCTACAGTGTGAGGTCTATGTGTGTTTTGACTATGGCTGCCAAGTCTTTCAGAATAAAATCTTGTGATATCCTCGGTGAGATTCCCAGTGCTCTGTGGAAAGCCACCCTGGGCCTAGGTCTCAGTTTCCAAGCGTGAGTCTCATGTGTGGCCTCCTAAAAACTCAACACAATTCATGCCAATACTTCTCTGAGTTCAGTTCCATAACTCAGTCTCTAAGGGGAATCACACCAGATTTCAAGTCCTGGTTGACCTACTCATCTCTTCCAACCCCAACACAAATGACCAAAATTAAACCAAAACATTCCCACACGACCCTCATCTTATTGCATATAGACACTCATCTTAACCTCTGGCTGGAAGTTTCCATGAAGGACACAGCCCAAGACAGTTTCCAAAATAGGCTTCCTTGCCCCTTAGTTTCCTAATGTCAGGGTGGCCTGGACACCCTTCCTGTGACCCAGGAGTGATCAAATAGGCCTGCCGTAATACTGCTCTGCTTCTCCAATTTGAGGCCTACTGACAGTGGGGTTTAGAATCTTTATGTGAATTGGAGTCATTAGAAAACACAAGCACCTCTGGGCTAGCATGTGCAGGGCTTTGAAGAAATCATTTGACCCAAAGGATTTCTATTCTCACTTGATGGAGGTCAGAAACCTTACAGTGGATGGCAAGAGACTTTATCCTCAATGACTCCTCTTTTGGGCAGTTTGGTTTTGGATTCACACATGGGATCTTTCTTTATATCGATCAGGTGCTAAGAATCTAAGCCACAGCCTCACACAGGGCCAAGAGGCTGATTAAGACACACCCCTTTCTAAAGCAATTAGGCAAAGAGCCACAGGTGAGGCCCATTCATTTCCATTTGAAAAATGTTTTCTTCTGGCTTCATGAAGGGGTGGCCTGAGGCAAAGAAATTCCTGAAATACAGGGGAATAGAACAAAAGGTATGCAAAAGGCCCAAAGCACGGTTTTTCCACTGAGACTTTACTGGTCACACTGATATCTGAGTTTTCTTAGTTGCTCGCCATTCCCTTCAGCTATCCAGTACATGGCCATGTCACAGAGCTTGAAGGTGGTACTTCGTTTGGACACAAAACCATGAGCCTATTCTGGAGAGTGGCCAGAATTCAAAAATAAAACCAGACCTTCGGAAAATAGCAGGTGTTGCCCATCGATAAGAGAAGCCGCAGTGCATTCATATATTTGGCTGGATGAATGCTGGGAAGCATTCTACCAGAAAGGACACATCCATTCATGCATTCTCTTTTCTAATTTCTACAACCACGGACACAATGGGATACACAGACATAGAAACACTTGCCTTATCAAATCACTTATTAGAAACAGTTCACTCCAAACCAAACAAACCACCATTCCTACCTATTCTGAGAACATGAGACAAAAGCACAAACACACACCCACACCCACAAAGCACCTTCTTCCCCCAAGTAGGTCTCTGACTATCCGGAGTGTCCTCTGACTATTGGGCCATACTATGTTCCCCCGAAATTGCCTGTACTGTTTCAGATCTGGTTTCCTTGGCCAACTCTGTAAAGTTGTCAGGAGGCAGCGGTGATCCACGACCTGCTTTCTCAGGAAAGGCCACTCTTCAGAGCTTTCCTGGCTTTTGGCCATCCTCATATCAGTAGGTACCAACAAAGACTGATTCTGTCCTTGGTAAATCCAAAGAAGTGAGACCACTGCTACTGGGACTGGAATGGGATTTGGGTGCCTGGCTTCCTTGATCCCAAGTTCAGAGAGTTCTATCACCAAGGATGTGAGGTGAGGTCTGAGGTCACTTGCTTCAGGAGCTGAATGAGCTCACACCCTCGGCAACCACTTTGTCCTAACAGTTGCTTACAAGGGTTCCCTGAAATGAAGGCTGCCCCTACTTCCTGTGACAGTTTCACAAGTTAGAATGGTATATTAACCATAGGCAACCTGGAACAGCTCTCCACACAGCCTGGTTTGGTCCTTCTTCTCTACATTTAGAAGAGAGAGGCTGATTCAGACATATCCCTTCATCCTAACCAGGTTTTTTGCAAGAGAAGATGACTTTTGCTCACTCAGTTCCTTCATAGCTGCCTACAACTTCTCCAGGGATCATTTTTGCATGTACCTTTGAGTTTCTTAGCAATAGGAAGTTCCCCTACATTCCTGTATTTTAAGACCTACTCTGTCCCTGCTCTTCTGTAAAGTTAGATTGAGGGAACAGTGTATGGTTAGGGTTAATAACAGGTTCAATTTGCATTAGGAATCATTCTGCTGGATGAATAATGGTATTGAAAACCTGCGATATTTACAAGAATATATAGGTGAAACATAAGTATGAAAACAGAAATCTAGGTAAGATTTGAAGCCCAGAAGAGCATTGGGACCTTGATTGTGATACTGAGCTTTGATTTATTTTCTGCACAGATGTCTCAGATACATCAATATACAATGGCAAAGGTCCGTGTATTTTGGATGATTGATTGTCAAAGAGAACTTACACTCAAAAAGGGATAATCGTTAGGATTAGGAAGATAGTCGGTATGTTTAGAAAGGAGAGTGAGCATAGGATTTGGACCAAAAGTTCTTTAGCTATAGGGTTTCGGGTATAGAGTGAATGTAAATGTCACCACATATAAAGAGTCAGTCACAATGATGAACTGGGGAAAATATGTAGGAAAGCAGATATCAATAGAGACATTAGGAAATCTGGCAAAGTGTAGTCGGTAGTGAAAGGTTAATAAAATAGGTACTTATCACTTCCTGTTTTCTGTATGCTTAATAAAACACTGTTGAAATCTTGAGAACTGTTTGCTAATCTTGTTCCCAGAATGTGCTGTCCTCAACTGCCAAACTGCAGAAAGTACTTCCTCACCCGGTTGCCCACAAACAGCTCACTCGCCCGGACCCATCAATAAACATCCTGCCCTGCCCTCTCCAAGGAAAGTATATAAGCTCTGCTTAAGCTGTTCTCAGGGCTCTCTGCTCTATTCAAGTGAACTCTGAGCCCCGCATGCTGGACCCATAATAAACCCTTTGCTTTTGCATGAGACAGTCTCTTGGTGGTTTCTTCCCCGGACGCTCGCCCGACCTTTACATATGGAGGTTCCACCGAGATCCAGAAGTGGAAGATGAGAGCCCCAACGGGCTCCTCTCGGGGTATGTAAGGCACCTCTTTCTGGTTTCAGGTTTCAGGTTAGGGCTTGGCAAAATGGCTGTTGATGAAGAGTGTGAGGTCTCTCCGATGGTGGCTGACAGACATGTCATAGAGCCATAGGCCACGTCACTGGGGGACTCCCCAGAGGACTCGGGAAATTGAGGAACAATAGTCTCCTTGACTCAGTGATATTTTGTTTCAGATTCGGTACTGCCAGCCCATCGGGTTTTGCTGGCTACTCAGTCCTGGTCTCAGTGTTGGACGTCCATTTCCTGTCTTTATTGTATTGTCTTGTCTGTGTCGTGTGTCGTTGCTTTTACTGATTGTTTATCTTTCATTATGGGATAGAGCACTTCAATGCCTCTTTCCATGACCCTTGATCATTGCACCAAAGTCTGCTTAAGGGCTCAGAATCTTTCTTTTTCAGTAAAACGCTGGGCCTGGCAGACTCTCTGTGCCTCAGAATGGCCCACGTTTGGATTCAGATGGCCCCTAGAAGGATCTTTTTACTTCCCACTAATTTAAAAAGTCAGAGATATTGACTTTCAGCCAGCGCCACATTGACATCAGGATCAAGAGACATATATCTTAACTTTGCAGGACCTCTGCAATTCTCCTCCTCCATGTGTGAAGCTTTTCCTTGCCCCTGCCCCCACTCCTACTCCTTCCCTCATGCTCTCTCAAACCTTCTGCTTCTCCTCCTCCTTCAACCTCTGTTCTCCCTGAGTCACAAGATTTGACTCTACTGGACTCTCGTCCTACTACTTATTCCCTGTCCTCGTCCCCCAACCCCCAACACCCTCTAAGTAATTCCCCTGCTGCTGTCTCAGCCTCTCCGCCATTGGAGGAAGCTAAGCGAGCCCAGCGCACTCCAGATAACTTCCCTGTGGCAAACACAGCCCCTCCTTTCCTGGAGAATGCTGGCCTGGCAAAAGGAATTTGCCGGCGTTGAATGATTGAAATCCCTGGAACTCCCGTGATGCTCCCTCTCCATTTCTAAGGAACAATGATTGATGACAACCATGGGGGAAAAATGCAAGCCTATCAGTATTTATTCTCCTCTTCAGACCTAAATAACTGGAAAAATAACAATCTCCCTTTTACCGAGGACCCCACCTGGGTCTCAGGTGTGGTTGAGTCATTGATGTTTTTATACCAGCCTACTTGGGATGACTGCCAACAACTCCTAGGGACTTTCTTCATGACAGAGGAACAAAAGAGAATCTTCCTGGATTCTAGAAAAAAATATTCTCGGACCAGATGGGTGACCGACAAAACTTCCCAACATATGCAAAGCCGCCTTTCCCTTGCACCGACCCAACTGGGACCCCAAAACCTGTGAAGGTAATGAGCATCCTTCCTCTTATTGCCGGGCCCTAATAGTGGGTATCTTAGTGGCCGCTAGGCGACCAACTATTTTGGCCAAGGTAAGAGAGATTATTCAAGGGACTGATGAATATCCCTCCATGTTCCTACAGAGAATTATGGAGGCATATAGGAGATTTACTCCTTTCGATCCTCAGGGAGAGAATCAAAAGGCATCTGTCATGGTGGCCTTTATTGGGCAAGCTGTTCTGGATATTAATGACAGTTACAATGCTTAGATGGATTACAAGATATGACTTTGAGAGGTTTAGTCAGAGAAGCCAAGAAGGTATACTATAAGAGAGAAACTGAGGAAGATTAGGGAGCAAAGGGAGGATAAAAGAAACAAAAGACAGACTAAGGCATTGACTAAGGTCCTGGTCACAACAACAAATAGACCAGAAATTAAGAAACATGGAGACAGGAAGGGACACCGGGACCCACACTAGAGGCCACCCCTGGCCTCAATTCAATGTGCCTACTCTAAAAAAAAAGGACACTGGGCTAAAGAGTGCCGTAGAAAGAGACAGCCAGGCCAGCTGGACATTCTGACTCGTAGGATTACTAAGGAAGTCGGGGCTCAGATCTTCTCCCCAAGCTCAGGGTAACTTTTGAAGTGGAGGGGACCCCAGTATACTTTGAAGTGGATACAGGGGCAATATATTCTGCCTTTAAGGCCCCATTGGAACCTTTATCAAATAAAAGGTCTCTAATTCAAGGGGCTAATGGCAGTAAATATCGGGCTTGGACAACTAAGAGGACCATGGACCAGGGGAAAGGAAAAATCCATCACTCCTTCCTAGTAATCCCAGAATGCACGGCCCCATTGTTTGGCAGAGATCTGCTCACAAAGCTCTGGGCCAAAATAACTTTTAACCCTGAAGGCCCCCAAGTGGAATTTCTAAATCCTTCAGTAAAAACTCCTATAATCACGGCTCTAACTATGTCAGTAGAAAATGTACATCAAATCACTCACCTTGGTTCAAAGAAACTGCATTCATTTCTGAAGGATCAAGAACAGAGTTTTCCACTAACTGACTCACAGTGAAAGGAAACAACTGAATGGATAACAAAAGCCTCTTGGGTCCATCAATTGGTTAATTCTTTCCCTTCCAAGGTTCCTGCAGGAAAGCACCTACGAGGAACCAGACCAGGACAATTCTGGGAAGTGGACTTTACTGAAATTAAGCCAGCAAGAAATGGACTTAAATATCTCCTAGTCTTTGTAGATACATTTTCAGGATGGATTGAAGCCTTCCCCCACCAAAAAAAAAAGAAAAAGAAAAAAAAATGAAACAGTGCAAATGGTGGTCAAGAAGATCCTGGAAGATATTTTTCCAAGGTACGGCCTGCCTAAAGTAATAGGGTCTGATAATGGACTGGCGTTCGTGGCCCAGGTAACTCAGAGGTTAGCAAGGACCCTGGGGATTAATTGGAAGTTACATTGTGTTTACAGACCCCCGAGTTCAGGTCAGGTAGAAAGAATGAATAGAACCATTAAAGAGACCATAACGAAATTAAGCTTAGAGACCGGCATAAGAGATTGGACTATGCTCCTGCTTTATGTACTGTTTCATGCAAGAAATACTCTATTTATTTCTTTGTGTAACCTCACACCCTGTGAAATTCTCTATGGTGTCCCTCCTCCAGTAAGGGACCTACCCCAACTCTAAGACCTAACGATTCCTTCCACACCCCCTTGCTTAACAGACTTAAAGCTCTTGAAAGAACTCAGGGATACCTGTGAAAACAGATGGCCATGGCCACTGCCTACCAACCTGGGGATGAGGGGACTCTACAGCGATATCAAGTAGAGACTTCCTCTATGTAAGACGACATCTGGTGTTATCCCTGGAACTCCGCTGAAAAGGACCATACCAGGTGCTACTTATAACACCTACAGGGTAAAGGTAGTCAAAATCACTTCCTGGATCCCTACCTCTCATCTCAAGCCTGTGCCCTGTCCAGACTCTGGCTGGAAACTGGAAAAGACTGGAAACCCTTTCAAATTGTGGATTCGCTGTGTGGATAAGGCTATAGACTCTCGTCTTGACCACCAGTAGTCCTAACCCTCATAAGCCTGTTCAGCAGCGATGGCTGATCACAAATCCTACTGGAAAGGAAGTATGGTCTATCTTGCATACAGCCCGCTTAGGGACCTGGTGGACATCTCTCCAGCCAGACATTTGTCAGCTGCGTATAGGTCTTCCAGATTGGGATATCCCTAATGAAGAGGATCCCACTAAAATTCCATTAAATTCCTTCCATACCATAGATAATGGAAACAAACATTATTGATGTAGGGACACGCGAGCCAGATGCTGGTTGGCTAGCCTAGATTACTATGTTTGCCCAGTGTACTATCAAAGCCACAAACAGTCAAGGCTGTGTGCGGGGAACGCCGACATCTTCTGTAAGTCATGGGGATGTGAGCATACAGGGACTGCAACATGGAACCCAAACTCCTCATCAAATTCTGTACACAGCATTGGCCATATTACCAATTAGACAACCAAAACCGATCGCCCCCGGATGGGTCTCTAGATCCTCAAATTCTGTGTGACCTTTTTAACTTCTGCAAGTGCTCAAAAGGGTGAAAGGAGATTCCTCTATGTGGAAGCCTTTTCTCTCCTTTGCTCACATCGTGAACTATGCTTCTCCAATACATGCTCACCCTCAGCCTTCTGCTCTAGACTCTCTGTTGTCACTCCCACCTCATCAACTTGATATCTCCCCTCCAATTACTATATTAAAAACCCAAACCTCCACCGTTTCTCAGACCATTGCCCCCTTGCTGAGGTAGCAGGTACTGAGGTAACCCTCCACTCACTCACTCCTCTCTTCTCCTGTCAGTGCCCACACTGGGTCCCACCAGGTCCTCTTACCAGCTAACCCAAAGCTCAAACCAGCTGAGAAGTGCCCTCAGACCCCTATCCAAGATGTAATGAAAATGGCCTTTAAAGTTGCTTTGTCATCACTGAAAACAGGTTACTAAAAATTTAAAGTCCCTTACAGGCTTTTTGGGATACTCACTCCCATCTCCCCCTCTGTTCTACCCATTCTACTACTCATGTTTTTGTTGCTAGGAAGATCTCAAAACCCTTTTCCATTAGTTTTTTTACATCTCTCCTTCCTCATTCTCAGATCCAAAGAGCTGCTCTCAGCCCTGCATTCCCTGTCTTCCCCCTCTGTACCAGGCCCACAGGAAAGTCTTACCTGACCTTATACAGAAATTTTCACCATGGCTAACTTTAGGACTTTCAGAAAAAGAGTCCCTATAAAAGAGTTCAGTGTAGATAAACTTCCTCTTTTCGTGTTGCCCTGGTCTACCTGGCAACTGGCTGAAAAAAATCAGCACTCCTGAGCTAGACACACCCTTACTAGTTTTTCACAACATATGTGATCAAGGCCTCTGGCCTTTAGCTGGGGCTTCATAGAGATGGCTACATTTCTAAGATGAATAAGTTACAAACTGGGCTCCATGGAAACAGCTGGCAGGGGGAAAAAAGGGAAAAAATAGCTCTCCCCCACACAGGTGTCCTTGAAAATTTAACTTGCCCAGAACTGAGGAAAAATCAGAAACAAAAACTGCTCTTTGTGAACTTCTGCAGACTGTGAACTTCAGAGTCCCTTCCCTTACATGTTGGGTACAAAATTCTGAAACTACCTAAACTTGGGTTTCAGGGGATTAATTGATTACAACAGAAGCAATGCCCTCTGAATCTGGTTGCAACCAAATATGACTGTTTCCTTGTCTTTGGTGCTATCTTAGGTGCCTTGCCTTGTCCCTCCCTACAACAATATAATTCTATATACTTAAACATTGTTTATGTTTTTATGAAATGGTCAACAGAAGTGATTAATTGTGTTATGGTGCAGATGTTTCCTAGAGTGCTCCATTATGACACAGGTTAATTTAAAGATCAAATAGAGAGGCATACAACACAGTTCAGTTGGGAACATATATATCTCACCTTAGCCATTCTATTATGAATAGGAGTTGCTGCCCGGGTTCGCACAGGAACCACTGCCCTGGTCCATGGGACACAACAAATGACCCAATTAGAAGAAGCAATAGAGCAAAACTTAAAGATATTAGAAAATTCCTTCACAGCTTTGCAGAAATCTTTTACCTCTCTCTTTGAAGTTGTTTTACAGAAAAGTCGAGGTTTGGACCTCCATTTCATGAGAGAAGGGAGCCTTTGTGCTACATTGAGGAAAGAATTTTTTTTTTTTTATGTCGACCATACTGGAGTTTTAACAAACTCTATGAGTAAATTAAAAAGATTCCTTGAAGAGCATCAAAGAGAGATAGAGACCCAAAATTGGTGGTTTGAGTCTTGGTTTACACAGTCCCCCTGGTTAACTACGTTTTAATCAACCCTGGCCGGTCCAATAATAATCCTCATTTTATTGCTTACTATAAAACCCTGTTTCTCAACCATGTAATTTCTTTTCTCCAAGCTCAAATTGGACAAGTTAAACTTATGTTAATACCCCACTAGCATACATAAAATGTGACACCCCCCAACAATCACTTTTATGATTAAAAGTAGCCAGAAGAAGAAGTGGGGAAAGAAATGTTAATAAAATATGTACTTGACACTTCCTGTTTTTCTGTACACTTAATAAAACACTGTTGAAATGTTGAGAAATGTTTCCTAATCTTGTTCCCAGAATGTGCTATCCCCAACTGCCAAACTGCAGAATGTACTCCCTCACCCGTTTACACACAAACCGCTAACTCGCCCTGACCCATCAATAAACTTCCCTCCCTGCCCTCTCCAAGAAAATTATATAAGCTCTGCTTAAGATGTTCTCAGGGCTCTCTGCTCTATTCAAGTGAGCTCTGAGCCCAAGCATGCTGGACCCCAAATAAACCCTTTCTGTTGCATGAGATAGTCTCTTGGTGGTCTCATCCTCTGACACTCGCCCTACATTTACTTGGATGATTGAATGTAGATGAGAACATCCATTCAAAAGTCATAGTCGGTAAAATTAGGAAGATAGTCGGTAGGTTTAGGAAGAAGAGTGAGTATAAAATTTGGAACAAAAGTTCTTTAGCATTAGGGTTTCGGTTACAGAGTGAATGTAAATGTCAACACAAGTGAAGAGTCAGTCACAATGATGAACTGGAGAAAATATGTTGGAAAGCAGATATCAATACAGACATTACAAAATCAGGAAAAGTATAAAGTCAGTGATAGGATTAGACATTTTCAACAGGGTTGAGTTTGAATATATAATCTTAGGAAGAAACGAATATGTAGTCATCAATTGGATTGATATTTGAGAGCATTAGGCAAATTGGACATTGACGTTTTTAGTAATCCATGTTCACTTTCCATTTAGGCTTTGGTACAAATATAAGTTTGACCTTTGAATTTTGTGTCCAGAATATTACTGTGATAAAATGTATATATAGATCGGGTGACATCAGTATTTCTTCCACCATTTTTTGGGAGCAATATTTTGAAGACTTATAAATTAGTATTTGGGGTACAAACAGGTATACCCTGTATCTATGAATATAGAGATAATGCATGAATAGACCAACTGTGAATAAGTAATATAACTGGTTCCACTTTAAATGGTGGATTGAATTGATATCTGAAAATACGAAAAATCTTATATTGATATACAATCATTCATTCCAACAAGTTATACATCAATGTTAATATTAGAGTTATGGTTTATCATGAAGGGTGTGTGAGTTTTGCTTCAATGTGATTATGAAATTCGAAAATAATGTGTTTGGAAAAAAGAATCTTGAGAAGACCAGTCAAGAAATGTGGAAGAATACATGTGTTCTAAAGTAGGAAGTGATTGAAAGTGAAAAAATGCCTATAATTTTGTGATATTTTTGATGAAATATATATCCTATGATGTGCATAAACTGAAGAAATAGTAATGTACCAGTGTTGAATTAAAATGAACATCAAAATACACATCATGTTCCATATGAATCTTCTTGCATTGAGGTTAAACTGGGTCAGTTACTCTAGATATATTAGGATTTGTATGCAACATTCACTGAAGTTAGTTTTCAGTACTAAAAACAAAAAAGTATTTCAGGTGGATGAATATTTCTGAGAATAATATTTAGAAAAGATGATCATAAATCCACATACATGAGTATGAATGAATTAAGGGAGTGTATATTAAGATACAAATATTTCATATTTTGAAAAATCTGGAGAATGTGTGTATGTATGTGTGTGTGTGTGTGTGTATATATATATATATATATATATATATATATATATATATATATATATATACATACACACATATATATACATACACACACATTAAAAACTAGCAATATATATGCTATTCGAAATTCATCATGAAATATATATCATTCACAGATCTAAAAATATTCATTTTACTGAATATGGATTTATGTATAATGTTGTAAAACTAGGAAGCTCACCCATTGGTTATATTTTCAGTACCAACAGCGTTTAGGAGGAGTGATCTTCTCTCACAATTTGTATCTGCCAAGTCGTTCACCTCACAAGAATGTAGGTGTGGTACCAGGTAGGATTCTATATGTGTTTATTGCTGTTGCATTGGGAGTTTAGTAATTGCTTCATGGAATCCAAGGAGTTCAACTGGGACACAGTGCTGGAGCGAGTTCTGTCAGGCGTGGTGGGTCAGGGTATGCAGGAGAATGCACCAACCAGGCTTCTATCCCACATAGCTTGCCCCCTTAAACATAGCAACATGATTGTAAACATTGCCTTGAAACGTCACCATATAACAAGATGCCTTTGCATAGGAGGGTCTGCTGACTGCACCATGTCAGTCACAAGCCATTTGGAAGCCAATGGCAGATCCTCATGGCCCCACCACAGATGTTTTTTCACACACCTGCCAACCACTACTCTAGGACAACTACTCAGCAGGCTCCAACTTATTTTCATGAAACCCAATCAATCAAGGCACTGTCTGGTACACTCATGATCAGCAACAGAATATCCAATGGTTCTCCAGTGCCACCTGGTCATGGAAAATTGAAAATTTTCATGGTATTTATCTAGCCATTTTTCAAGAATGAAGTTGGATCCACTGTGGGTTTCAATTCATTCAGGAACCATAAAATGTTGAGGAAGCTCATTTCAATGAAAGTTCTGGAGAATTCTCACAGGCAAGGCTACCCAAAGAGTGGCCAAAAGGTCACATGAAGCCAGTGCCATTGAGGTCTAAAATGTGATGTCATTGTCTGTTTTGACTCTCAACAATGGCTTCCAAGTCTTTCAGAATAAAATCATGTGATATCCTGGTTGAGATCAGAGTGCCCTGTGGAAAGCTACCCTGGGCCTTGA
This sequence comes from Callospermophilus lateralis, assembly GCF_048772815.1. Taxonomy (NCBI): domain Eukaryota; kingdom Metazoa; phylum Chordata; class Mammalia; order Rodentia; family Sciuridae; genus Callospermophilus; species Callospermophilus lateralis. The sequence continues at coordinate 166,893 of NW_027513163.1, forward strand.
TCTCAGTTTCCAAGGATGACTCTCATGCGTGGCTTCCTCAAATCCCAACACAATTCATAGCAATACATCTCTGATGTGAGTTCCAGAACTCAGTCTCTAAGGGGAATCACACCAGAGTTCAAGCCCAGGTGGACCCAGTCATCTCTTCCAACTGCCACACAAATCACCACAATAAAACCGAAATTCTCCCACATGGCCCTCATCTTCTTCCATATTGACACTCATCATAACCTCTGGCTGGAGGTGTCCATGAGGGACACAGCCCAAGACAGTGTCCAAAATAAGCTCCGTTGCTCCTCATTTGCCTAAATTCAGGGTGGCCTGGACACCCTTCCTTTGTACCAGGAGTGATCAAAAAGGCCTGCCCGTAATACTGCTCCACTTTTCCCATTTGAGGCCTATTGAGTGTCGGTTAAAGATACTTTATGTGAATTGGAGTGATGAGAAAACCTAAGCACCTACGGGATAGCCTGTGCAGGGCTTTCACGAACTCATCTGACCCAAATGATCCATATTCTCACTTGATGGAATTCAGGAACCTTGCAGAGGAAGGCAAAAGACTTCATCCACAATTACAGCTCTTTTTGCCATTTTTGATTTGGATGCACACATGGGATCTTTCTTTAGATCCATCAGGTGCTGAGAATCTAAGTCAAAGAATCACACTGGGCCAAGAGGCTGATTCAGACACAACTCTTTCCAAATCAATTAAGGAAAGAGCCAAAGGTGAAGCCTATTTATTTCCATTTGAAAACTATTTTCTTCAGGATTCACAAAGGGGTGGTGTGAGACAAAGACTTCCTGACTCTCAGGGCAACAGAACAATAGGTAAGCAAATGGCCCAAAGCAGGGTTTCTCCACTGAGACTTTCCTGGTCAACTGATATCTGAGTTTTCTCAGATGCTCGTCATTTCCTTCAGCTATCCAGAACATTGCCTTGTCACATAGCTTGGGGGTGGTACATAACTTAGACACAAAACCATGAGCCTATTCTGGAGAGTGTCCAGAATTCTGGAAGAAAACAGCAACTTAGGAAGGTAGCAGGTATTGCCCATTAATAAGGTAATCCACAGTCCATTCATAAAATGGGCAGGATGAATGCTGGGAAGCTTTCTACTAGACAGGACATATCCATTGATGCATTCTCTTTTCTAATATCTACAACCACGGACACAGTGTGATACACAGACCCAGAAACACTTGCCTTGTCAAACGACTTACTAAAAACAGTTCACTCCAAACCAAACAAACTGACTTTCCTTCCTATTCTCAGAACATGAGACAAAACCACAAACCCACACCCACACCGACAATGACACCTTCTTCCCCCAAATACGTATGAGACTATCCGGAGTATCCTCTGACTGGTGGGCCATACTATGTTCCCCCGAAATGTCCTGTCCTGTCTCAGATCTGGTCTCCTTGGCCAATTCTGTGAAGTTTTCAGGAACCAGGAGTGAGCCACTACCTGCTTTTCCAGGAAAAGCCCCTCTTCCGAGCTTTCCAGGCATTTGGCCTCCTCACCTTAGTAGGTACCAAGAAAGACTGATTCTGTCCTTGGTAAATCCAAACAAGTGAGACCACCGGGACTGGGACTGGGACTGGATCTGGGTGCCTGGCGTCCTGGATACCATGTTCAGAGAGTTCCATCAATAAGGAAGTGAGTTGAGGTCACTCCCTTCAGGAACTGAATGAGATCACTGCCTCAGCAACCACTTTGTTTTAAGAGTTTCTTCCAACGGTCCCATGAGATGGAGGCTGCCCCTACTTCCTGTGACACTTTCACAAGTTAGAATGGTATATCAACCATAGGGAACCAGGAACAGCTCTCCACACAGTCTTGGTTTGGTCCATCTTCTCTACATTAAGATGAGAGAGGCTGATTCAGAAACATCCCTTCATCCTGACCAGGTTGTTCGTGATGGAAGATGACTTTTGCTCTCTCAGGTCCTTCATACCTGCCTACATCTTCTCCAGGGATCATTTCTTCATGGCGCTTTGAGGTTCTCAGCAGATGGAAGATCCACTACATTCCTGTATTGTAAGATCAACACTGTCCCTGCTCTTCTGTAAACATGTTATTAACACAAACAGTGTATGGTTAGTGTTAATAACATGTTCCATTTGGGTTAGGAATTATTCTGCTGCATGAATAATGGTATTGGAAACTTGTGATTATTTTAAGAATATAGAGATGAAATATATGGATGAAAAAAGAAATCTAAGTAAGATTTGAAGCCCAAAAGGGCATTGGGCCCTTGATTGTGATACTTAGCATTTAATTACATTCTGCAGTGATGTCTCAGATAAATCAATATACAATAGCATAAGACCTTGTACCTTGAATGATGGAATGTAGAAGAGAACATCCAGTCAAAAAGGGATACTCGGTAGGATTAAGAAGATAGCTAGTATGTTTAGGAAGAAGAGTGAGTATAGGATTTGGAACAAAAGTTCTTTAGCAATAGGATATTTATTAGAGTGTGAATGTAAATGTCAGCACATGTGAAGAGTCAGTCACAATGATGAACTGGGGAATATATGTAGGAAAGCAGATAGCAATAGAGACATTATGGAATCAGGCAAAGAATAAAGTGAGGGATAGGATTAGACATTTTCAATTGGGTTGAGTTTGAATATATAATTTTAAGAAGAAACACATATGTTGTCACCAATAGGATTGACATTTGAGAGCATTAGGGAACCTGGACATGGATGTTTTTAGTAATCCATGTTTTCTTTCCATTTGGGCTTTTATAAAATCATAAGTGTGACCTTTGCATTTTGTGTCCAGAATATTTCTGTGATTAAATGTATATGAAGATCAGGTGACATGAGTCCACATCCACCATTTCAGGGAGCAATATTTTGAAGACGTATAAATTAGTATTGGGGGTACAAAGAGGTGTACACTGTGTCTATGAATATAGAGATAATGCATGAATAGACCATAGCGTGAATAAATAATATAACTGGTTCCACTTTAAATAATGGATAGAATTGATATCTGAAAAGATATAAGAAATCTTATATTGACATACAATCATTCATTCAAACCATTTATACATCTAATGGTAATATCAGAGTGATAATTAATATGAATGGTATGTGAGTTTTTCTTGAAAAGTGATTATGGAAATCAAAATTAATGTGTTTGGTATGAAATCTCATGAAAAGACCAGTCAAGAAACTTAGAGGAATACATGTGTTCTGAAGTAGGAAGTGATTGAAAGTGAAATAAATGCCTATAAATTTTTGAACTTGTGGATGAAATGATATATCCTATGATGTCCATAAACTGAAAAAATAATAATGTACCAATATTGAATAAAAATGAACTTCAAAATACACATCATGTCCCGTAGGATTCTACTTGCATTGATGTTAAACTGATTCAGTTACTGTAGAAATATTAGGATTTGTAAGCTCCATTCACTGAAGTTAGTTTTCAGTACAAGGAAATAAATATGTATTTCAGGCGGATGAATATTTCTGAGAATTATCTTGTGAAAAGTTGATTATAAACCACATATAGAAACATGAGTGAATTTAGGGAGTGTATAATAAGACACATATATTTCATATTTTGAAAAATCTGGACAGTATATATATATATATATATATATATATATATATATATAGACACACAGAGACATTATAATGTAGCAATATATATGCTAATCGAAATTCACCGTGTAATACATATCATCCACATATCCAAAAATATTCATTTTACTGAACATCGATTTATATATAATGTTGTTCATCTAGGAAATTCACCAATAGGTTTAATTTTCAGTCCCATCATTATTTAGGGGGAGTGATATCTTATCACAATATGTATCTTTCAAAATCAGCGAGCTTACAAAAATGTACTTGTGATACCAGGTAGGATTCTAAATATGCATAAAAAATACATGTGATGAATAGGCTACAGAGAATGGGAGGCAGAAATTTACATATGTGTTAACTTTAATAACTCATGGAGAACTATTACAATGAAAAGTTGACTAGATTTATAACACATACCCTTGATAAAGCAGAAGGGAATTCCAAGTATACACCATGCCTCCTATGAACGGCCTGTATTTCTATTCTGTTAGGTTTCTTGTTCTCCATCATATTAGGATTAGTAATCAGAGTCTAGTAGGTTATGAGTTAATGTCAGGGATTCAGTATTTCAAATGGAAAATATGAAAATGAATCTAATGTGTATGCAAATATGTGGTAAACAAAAATCATCCCACTCTCATCCAAAACAATGCCTTGACATAACCTTCGCCCCAATTAAGACACAATTAGTGGAGAAGAGTTAGGAAATCTGTGAATACATATGTGGAAATGAAAATGCTCAGGAGTTCACAGCCTTGGAGGCGGTAGAGGAATTTCCAAAAGTATGGGATAGGGTAAATACTCCACAAATATGGAGTTCTGCTGGCCTAATGACTCTTAGAGAAACTGCCTTTGAGGTTGGGCCCTTGTAATATATGTTGTTGTCAGGAGCTTCAGCTTCCTTTGTAGTGAGACAACCAAAGCTGGATCTGCATATATGTGACCTGAAGGACATGGTTTCTTATTTTCTAGTGAACATGAGGTAGCAGTTCTGAATTCCCTCATTGTAGGTAAACTGTGGTCACTGGGAGCTAAGTGTCTCCTCGTGTGGACTGAGAAGCCATTTGGTCAGGCTCCACTTTTCCTGGTGATTATTACTGCTGCACTGGGAGTTTGGTATTGGCATCAGTAAATACCATGAGTTCAACGGGGACACAGTGCTGGAGGGAGTACTCTCACGTGTGGTGGGTCAGGGTGTGCAGGAGAACGCCCCAACCAGGCTTCTATTCAACAAAGCTTGCCTCCTTGTCTGTAGCAACCCAATTCTGAACATTGCCCTAAAACCTCTCAATGTAACAAGATGCTTTTACATATAAGGGTCTGCTGGCTGCACCATGTCAGTCACAAGGCATTTGGAAGCCAATGGCAGATCCATGTGGCCCCATCACAGATATTTTATCATACACCTGGAAACCACTGCTCTAGGCCCACTACTACGCAGGTTCCAACGTACTGGCATCTTTGTTCTACACCATTTTCATGAAACCCAGTAAATCAAGGCACTGTCTGGTACACTCATGATCAGCAACAGAACATCCAAAGGTTCTCCAGTGCCACCTGCTCTTGGGAATTTCAAATATTCCATGGTATTTATCTAGCCATTTTTCAAGGATGAAGTTGGTGTCACTGTGGGTTTCAATTCATTCAGGAACCATTAAATGGTGAGGAAGCTCATTTCAATGAAAGCTCAGGAGAACTATCACAGGCAAGTCTTCCCAAAGAGTGGCCAAAAGGTCAAATGAAGCCTGGCCCATTGAGGTCTACAATGTGAGTTCCATGTGTGATTTGACTCTCAAGTATGGCTGCTAAGTTTTTCAGAATGAAATCATGTGATATCCTAGCTGAGATTCCCAGTGCTCTGTGGAAAGCCATCCTGGGCCTAAATCACAGTCTCCAAGGGCAACTCTCATGCGTGGCCTTCTAAAATCCCAACAGAATTCATGGTAATACATCTCTGAGTTCAGTCCCAAAACTCAGTCTCTAAGGGGAATCACACCATAGTTCAAGCCCAGGTTGACCCAGGAATCTCTTCCTACTGCCACAAAACTGACCACAATTAATACCAAAACACTCCCACATGGCCCTCATCTTCTTTTATATAGACACTCATCATAACCCCTGGGTTGAGGTTTCCATGAGGGGTGCATACCAAGACAGTGTCCAAAATAATCTCCCTTGCCTCTAATTTGCCTAAAGTCAGGGTGGCCTGGAAACCCTTCCTGTTAACCAGGAATGATCAAATAGGCCTGCCATTAATACTGATCTACTTCTCCAAATAATCACACTGGGCCAAGAGGCTGATTCAGACACATCTCTTTACAAAGCAATAAAACAATGAGCCACAGGTGATGCCTATTCATTTCCATTTGAAAACTCTTTTCTTCAGGATTCACAAAGGGGTGGCCTAAGGCAAAGACCTTCTAGATATTCACAGCACGAGAACCATAGGTAAGCAAAATTCCCAAAGCAGGGTTTCTCCACATAGACTTTACTGTTCACACTGATATCTGAGTTTCCTGAGATGCTCCCATTTCCTTCAGCTCTCCAGTACATGGCCATGTCACAGAGCTTGGCGGTGGTACGTATCTTGGACAGAAAACCATGAGCCTATTCTGGAGAGTGGCCAGAATTCAGGAATAAAACAGGAAATTAGGAAGATAGTCATTGCTACCCATCCATAAGGAAAGCTGCAGTCCAATCATTAATTGGGCAGTATGAATTCTGGGAAGCATTATACTAGACAGGACACATTCATTGATGCATTATGTTTTCTAATGTCTACAACTACAAACACAGTGGGATACATAGACATAGAAACACTTGCCTTGTCAAACGACTTACTAGAAACAGTCCACTTCAAATCAAACAAACTGCCTTTCCTACCAATTCTCAGAACATGAGACAAAACAACAAACTCACACCCACAACAACATAGGACTTTCTTCCCCCAAGTAGGTCTTTGACTCTCCGGAGTTTCCTCTGACTGTTGTTCCATACTATGTTCCCCCAAAATGCCCTGTACTGTCTCAGATCTGGACTCCTTGGCCAACTCTTTGAAGTTGTCAGGAGCCAGCTTTGAGCCACTAACTTTTTTCTCAGGAAAGGCCACTCTCCAAAGCTCTCCTGACATTTGGCCATTCTCAAATCAGTAGGTACCAAGAAAGACTGATTCTGTCCTTGGTTAAACCAAACAAGTGAGCCCACTGGGATTGAATCTGGGACTGGTTCTGTGTACCTGGCTTCCGGGATTCCAAGTTCAGAGTGTTCCAAGAACAAGGAATTGAGATAGGTCACTTCCGTTCGGAACTGAATGAGGTCACTGGTTTGGCAACCACTTTGTCCTAAAAGTTCCTTCAAAGGGTCCCATGAGATGGAGGCTGCCCCTACTTTCTGTGACACTTTCACAACTTAGAACGGTATATCAACCATAGGCACCCGGGAACAGCTCTCACACAGACCTGGTTTGGTCCATCTTCTCTACATTAAGAAGAGAGAGGCTGATTCACACACATCCCTTCATCCTAACCAGGTTGTTTGCCTTACAAGATCACTTTTGCCCTCTCAGGTCCTTTATAGCTGCCTTCATCTTCCCCAGGGATAATTTCTGCATGGACCTTTGAGGTTCTCAGCGGGTGGAAGATCCCCTATATTCCTCTATATTAAGACCAACTCTGTCCCTGTTCTTCTATAAAGTTAGATTGAGGGAACAATGTATGTTTAGGGTTAATAACATGTTCGATTTGAGTTAGGAATCATTCTGCTGGATGAATAATGGTATTGGGAACCTGGGATATTTATAAGAATATAGATGTGAAATATAAGTATGAAAACAGAAATCTAGGTAAGATTTTAAGCCCAGAAGGGCATTGGGCCCTTGATTGGAATACTTAGCGTTGAATTGTGTTCGCACAGATGTCTCAGATAAATCAATATACAATGGCATATCACCTTGTACCCTGGATGATTTAATGTAGAAGAGTTCATCCAGTCAAAAAGGGATAGTTGTTAGGATTAGGAAGATAGTCGGTCTGTTTCGGAAGAAGAGTGAATATAGGATTTGGACCAAAAGTTCAATAGCCCTAGGTTTTCGGTTAGAGAATGAATGTAAATTTCAGCACATGTGGAGAGTCAGTCACAATGATGAACTGGGAAAATTATGTAGGAAATCAGATATCAATACACACATTATGAAATCAGGCAAATTATAAAGTGAATGATAGGATTAGACATTATCAACAAGGTTGAGTTTCAATATAAATCTTAGGAAGAAACAAATATGTAGTCATCAATATGATTGACATTGGAGCGCATTAGGCAACCTGGACATGGATGTTTTTAGTAATCCAGGATCACTTTCCATCTAGGATTTGCTACAATCAGAAGTGTGACCTTTGCATTTTGTGATCAGAATATTACTGTGATAAAATGTATATGTATATCAGGTGACATGAGTATTTCTTCTAACATTTCTGGGAGCAATATTTTGAAGAGGTATAAATTAGTATTGGGGGTACACAGAGTTGTACCCTGTGTCTATGAATGTAGAAGAAATGCATGAATTGACAATACTGTGAATAAATAATACACTGTTTCCACTTTAAATCATGGATTGAATTGATATCTGAAAATATGTAAGAAATCTTATATTGATATACAATCATTCATTCCAACGAGTTATACATCTAATGGTAATATTAGGGTTATGTTTTATCATGAAGGGTGTGTGAGTTTAGCTTCAAAAGTAATTATGGAAATGGAAAATAATGTGTTTGGAAAGAAATCTCATGAAAAGATGAGTCAAGAAATATAGAGGAATTCATATGTTCTGAAGCAGGATTTGATTGTAAGTATAAAAAAAGTCTATAAATTTCCTAACTTGTGGATGAAATATATATCCTATGCTGTGCAAAAACTGAAAAAATAGTAATGCACCAGTGTTGAATGAAAATGAACGTCAAAATAGACATCATATCCCATAGGAATCTACTTGCATTGATGCTAAACTGGGTCAGTTACTGTAGAAATATTATGATTTGTATGCACTATTCACTGAAGTTAGTTTTCAGTACTAGGAAACGAATACGTATTTCAAGTGGATGAATTTTTATGAGAATAATCTTGTAAAATGTTGACTATAAATTTTCATATATGAACACGAATGAATTTAGGGAGTGTATAATAAGAAAAATATATTTCATATTTTGAAAAATCTTGAGAGTGTGTATATATATATAGATATGTGTGTGTGTGTGTGTATACACACACACACACACACACACACAGACACTAAAATGTATCAATATACATGCCAATCGAAATTCACTATGAAACATATATCATCCACAGATCCAAAAATAATCATTTTACTGAACATGGATTTATGTATAATATTGTTCAACTAGGAAGTTCACAAATAGGTTGAATTTTCAGTTCCAACAGCGTTTAGGAGGACTGATCTCTTCCCACGATTTGTATCTCCCAAGACAGATAAACTCACAAGGATATACGTGTGATACCAGTTATGTTTCTATATTTGCATATAAAAATACATATGCTGAACAGGCTACAGAGAAAGGGAGACAGGAATTCAAATATTTGTTAACTTTAAAAACACATGGAGATCTATTTCAATTAAAAACTGACTAGATTTATAACACCTACACTTTATCATGCAAAAGGAAAGTCCAACTATACACCATGCCTTCTCTGAACTGCTTTCATTTCCATTCTGTTTGGTTATTTTTGTCCATCATTTTAGGATTAGTAGTCAGAGTCTAACAGTGTATGGGTTAGTGTCAGGAATTCAGTAATTCAAATGGAAAATAGGAAAATTAATCCAAAGTGTATGCAAATATGTGCTACACAAAAATATTCCCACTCTCATCCAGAACATTGCCTTTACATTACCTTTGCCACAAACAAGACACGATTAGAGAAGAAGAATTAGGAAATCTGTGAATACATATCTGAAATGGAAAATATTCAGGAGTTCACAATCTTGGATGTGGTAGAGGAGTTTCCAAAAGTAAGGGAAAGGGTAAACACTCCACAAACATGGAGCTCATTGGGCCTAAAGACTCTTGAGAAACTGCCTCTGAGGTTGGGCACTTGAAATATATGTTGTTGTCAGGAATTTTAGCATCCTTTTTAGTGAGACCAACAAAGCTGGGTCTGATCTCTGTGACCTGGAGGATATGTTTTTTTTATTTTCCAATGAACATGAGGAAGCAGTGCTGAATTCTCTCTTTGTAGGTAAACTGTGGCCACTGGAGTCTAAATGTCTCCCCATGTGGACTGTGAAGCCATTTGATCATCTTCCACTTTTCGAGATGTTTCTTGCTTCTGCACGGTGAATTTGGTATTTGCTTCAGGAAATACAATGAGTTCAACAGGTACCAGTGATGGAGGGAGTTCTGTCACGTGTGGTGGGTCAAGGTCTGCAGGAAAATGCACCAACCAGGCTTCTACCCCACATAGCTTGCCCGCTTGTCCATAGCAATCTGATTCTGAACATTGCCCTGAAACCTCTCCATATAACAAGATGCTTTTATACATAAGTGTCTGCTGACTTCACCATGTCAGTCTCAAGCCATTTGGAAACCAAGGGCGGATCCACATGGTACCACCACAGATGTTTAATCACATACCTGCACACCACTGCTCTAGGCCCACTACTCAGCAGTCTCCAACTTACAGGGATCTCTTTTCTACACTGTTTTCATGAAACCAAGTAAATCCAAGCACAGTCTGGTACACTCATGATCAGCAACAAGTCATCCAAAGTTTCTCCATTGCCACCTGGTCATGGAAATTTCAAAAAATTCATGTTATGTATTTAGCTATATTTCAAAGATGAAGTTGGAGGCACTGTGGGTTTCAATTTATTTAGGAAACATTAAATGGTGAGGAAGCTCATTTCAAAGTAATCTCTGGAGAACTCTCACAGGCAAGGCTTCCCAAAGAGTGGCCAATATTTCACATGAATCCAGGCCCATTGAGGTCTAAAATGTGAGGTCCATGTGTGTTTTGACTCTCAATTATGGCTGCCAAGACTTTCAGAATAAAATCACTTGAAATCCTGGCTGAGATTCCCAGTGCTCTGTGGAAGCCACCTTCGCCTAGATCTCAGATTTCAGGATGACTCTCATGTGTTGCCTCCTAAAATCCCAAAACAATTCATGGCAATACTTCTCTGAGGACAGTTTCAGAATTCAGTCTCTAAGGGGAATAACACCAGAGTTCAAGCCCAGGTGAACTAAGTCATCTCTTCCAACCGCCACACAAATGAGCAGAATTAAAACCAAAACACTCCCACATGGCCCTCAACATCCTCCATGTAGACACTTATCATAACGTCTGGCTGGAAATTTCCATGAGGGGCGCAGACAAAGACAGTATCCAAATAAGTTCCCTTGCCCCTCATTTGCCTAAAGTCAGGGTGGCCTGGACACCCTTCCTGAGAACCAAGAGTGATTAAATAGGCCTGCACTTAATACTCCTCTGCATCTCCAACTTGGGGCCAACTTACTTTCAGGTATAGATTCTTTATGTGATTTGGAGTCATGAGAAAAGCCAAGCACCTCTGGGCTAGTCTCTGCAGGGTTTGAAGAACTCATTTGACCCAAAGGATCCCTATTCTCACTTGATGGATTTCAGGAACCTAACAGAGGAAAGCAAAAGACTTAATCCACAATGACTGCTCATTTGTCCATTTTGGTTTTGGATGCACACATGTTATCTTTCTTTAGATCCATCAGGTGCTAAGAATCTAAGCCACAGCCTCACACAGGGTCATGAGGCTGATTCAGACACATCCCTTTCCAAAGCAATCAAGCAAAGAGCCACAGGTGATGCCCATTCATTTTCATTTGAAAACTCATTTCTTCAGGCTTCACAAAGGGGTGGTCTGAGGCAAAAAGCTTCCTGAAATTCAGGGCAACAGAACAATAGGTAAGCAAATGGCCCAAAGCAGGATTTCTCCACTGAGACTTTCCTGGTCACACTGATATCTGAGTTTTCTGAGATGCTCGCCATTCCCTTTAGCTATCCAGTACATGGCCGTGTCAAAGAGCTTGGAGGTGGTATATATATTGGACACATAACCATGAGCCTATTCTGGAGAGTGGAGTGAATTCAGGAACAAAATAGAAACTTAGGAAGATAGTAGGTGTTGCCCATTCATAAGGCAAGCCGCAGTCCATTCATAAATTGGCAGGATGAATGTTGGGAAGATTTCTACTAGACAGAAGACATCCATTGATGCATTCTCTTTTCTAATGTCTAGATCCACGGACACAGTGGGATACACAGACTTAGAAACACTCGCCTTTTCATATGACTTATTAGAAACAATTCACTTCAAACCAAAAAACCGCCCTTATTACCTATTCTCAGAACATGAGACAAAACCACAAACCAACACCCACATCCACAAAGACACCTTCTTCCCCCAAGTCAGTCTGTGACTATCCATAGTGTCCTCTGATTGGTGGGCCATACTATGTTACCCCGAAATGGCCTGTCCTGTCTCAGATCTGGTCTCCTTGGTCAACACTGTGAAGTTCTCAGGAGCCAGCGGTGATCCACTAACTGCTTTCTCAGGAAAGGCCACTCTTCAGAGCTTTCCTGGCATTTGGGCATCCTCACCTCCGTAGGTACCAAGAAAGATTGACTCTGTCCTTGGTTAATCCGAACAATTGAGACCACTGGGACTGGGACTGGGACTGAGACTGGATTTGGGTGCCTGGTTTCCTGGATCCCAAGTTCAGAGAGTTCCATCACCAAGGATGTTAGGTGACGTCACTTCCTTTAAGATCTGAATGAGGTCACTGCCGTGGCAACCACTTTTTCCTAACAGTTGCTTCAAAGTGTCCCATGAAATGGAGGCTGCCCCTACATCCTGTGACACTTTCACAAGTTAGAATGGTATATCAACCATAGGCACCCGGGAAGTGCTCTCCACACTGGCCTGGTTTGGTCCTTCTTCTCCATATTAACAAGAGAGAGGCTGATTCAGACACATCCCTTCATCCTGACCAGGTTGTTTTCAATGGAAGATGACTTTTGCTCTCTCAGTTCCTACATAAGTGCCTACAACTTCTCCAGGGATCATTTTTGCGTGGACCTTTGAGTTTCTCAGCAGTTGGAAGAAACCGTACATTCCTGTATTGTAAGACCAACTCTGTCCCTGCTCTTCTGTAAAGTTAGATTGAGGGAAGAGTGTATGGTTAGGGTTAATAACAGTTTCGATTGGGGTTAGGAATCATTCCACTGGATGAATAATGGTATGGCGAACCTTCGATATTTACAAGAATATATAGGTGAAATATAAGTACGAAAACAGAAATAAAGGTAATATTTGAAGCCCAGAAGGGCATTGGGCCCTTGATTGCAATATTTAGCTTTGATTTATTTTCTGCACAGATGTCTCAGATAAATCAATATACAAATGCATAGGACCTTGTACTTTTGATGATTGATTGTCAAAGAGAACTTCCAGTCAAAAAGGGATAGTCGGGGGGCTGGGGATGTGGCTCAAGTGGTAGCGCGCTTGCCTGGCATGCGTGCAGCCCGAGTTCGATCCTCAGCACCACGTACAAACAAAGATGCTGTGTCTGGCAAGTACTAAAAAAAATAAATGTTAAAAAATTCTCTCTCTCTCTCTCTAACTCTTTCTTTAAGAAAAAAAATTTAAAAAAGAGGATAGTCGGTAGGATTAGGACATAGTCGGTAAGTTTAGAAAGGAGAGTGAGTATAGGATTTGCACCAAAAGTTCTTTAGCTATGGGGTTTCGGGTATAGAGTGAATGTAAATGTCAGCACATGTGAAGAGTCAGTCACAATGATGAACTGGGGGAAATATGTAGGAAAGCAGATTTCAATAGAGACATTAGGAAATCTGGCAAAGTATATTCGGTAATGAAAATTTAGTAAAATAGGTAAATGTCACTTCCCGTTTTTCTGTACGCTTAACAAAACACTTTTGAAATCTTGAGAACTGTTTGCTAATCTTGTTCCCAGAATGTGCTGTCCCCAACTGCCTACCTGCAGAATGTACTCATTCACCCAGTTGCACGCAAACTGCTCACTCGCCCAGACCAAACAATAAAGTTCCCTCTCTGCCCTCTCCAAGCAAAGTATATAAGCTCTCCTTAAGCTGTTCTCAGGGCTCTCTGCTCTATTCAAGTGAGCTCTGAGCCCCAGCATGCTGGACCCCCAATAAACCCTTTGCTTTTGCATGAGACAGTCTTTTGGTGGTCTCTTCACCCGATGCTCGCATGACCTTTATATATGGAGGTTCCACTGAGATCCGGCAGCGGCGAATGAGAGACCCCAACAGGCTCCTCTTGGGGTATGTATGGTGCCTCTTTCTGGTTTCAGGTTTCAGGTTAGGGCTTCGCAAAATGGCTGTCAATGAAGAGTGTGACCTCTCTCCGACGGTGGCTGACATACGTGTCACAGAGCCACAGGCCACATCCCTGGGGGATGCACCCGAGTACTCGGGAAATCGAGGAGCAATAGTCTCCTCAACTCAGTGATATTTTGTTTCAGATTCGGTATCGCCAGCCCATCGGGTTGGGCCAGATACTTAGTCCTGGTCTCAGTGTTGGAAGTTCCATTGTCTGTCTTTATTTTCTTGTCTTGTCTGTGTTGTGTGTCGTCGCTTTTACTGTTTGTGTATCTTTCATTATGGGAAAGAGCACTTCAATGCCTCTGTCCCTGACCCTTGATCACTGGACCAAAGTACCCTTAATGGCTCAGAATCTTTCTTTTTCAGTAAAATTCTGGACCTGGCAGACTCTCTGTGCCTCAGAATGGCCCACCTTTGGATTCGAATGGCCCCTAGAAGGATCTTTCTACTTCCCACTAATTTAAAAAGTCAGAGGATATTGTCTTTCAGCCAGGGCCACATAGCCATCTGGATCAACAGCCACATATCTTAACTTGGCAGGACCACTGCAAATCTCCTCCATGGGTGAAGCATTTCCTTGCCCCTACCCCCACTCCTACTCCTTCCCCCATGATCTCTCAAACCCTCTGCTCCTCCTCCTCCTCCACCTTCTGTTCTCCCTGAGTCACAAGATTTGACTCTACTGGACTCTCGTCCCCCTCCTTATCTCCTGCCCACGTCCCCCCAAAACCAACACCCTCTAAGTGATTCCCCTGCTGCTGACTCAACCTCTCCACCATTGGAGGAAGCTAAGCCAGCCCAGCGCCCTCCAGATAATTTCCCCGCGGCACACACAGCCCCTCCTCCTCCGGAGGAAGCTAGCCCGGCTAAAGTTACTCAACAGCGGTGAATGATTGAAAAACCTGGAACTCGAATGATGCTCCCCCTCCATCCCTAGGGACCAATGATTGACAATGGCCTTGGGGAAAAAATGCAAGCCTACCAGTATTTACCTTTCTCCTCTTCAGACCAATATAACTGGAAAAATAAAAATCACCCTTTTACCGAGGACCCCACCCGGCTCCTAGGTGTGGTTGAGTCATTGATGTTTTCACACCAGCCTACTTGGGATGACTGCCAACAACACCTAGGGTGTCTCTTCATGATAGAGAAACAAAAGAGAATCCTGCTGGATGCTAGAGAAAAATATCCTCTGACCAGATGGGTGACCGACAAAACTTCCCAACATATTCAACCCGGCTTTCCCTTGAATCGACGAAACTGGGACCCCAACACCTTTGAAGGTAGGGAGCATCTGTCCACTTATCGCTGGGCTCTAATTGTGGGTATCTTAGTGGCCACTAGGCGACTAACAAATGTTGCCAAGTTAAGAGAGATTATTCAAGGGCCTGATGAATCACCCTCTATGTTTTTAGAGAGAATTATGGAGGCCTATAGGAGATATACTCCTTTCGATCCTCAGGCAGAGGATCAAAAGGCATCTGTCAAGATGGCCTTTATGGGCAAGCTGCCCTGGATATTAAAAGAAAGTTACAATGCTTAGATGGATTACAAGATATGACTTTGAGAGATTTAGTCAGAGTAGCCGAGAAGGTATACTATAAGAGAGAAACTGAGGAAGAGTAGGGAGCAAAGGGAGGATAAAAGAAACAGGTCCTGATCACAACAACAAATAGGCCAGAAATAAGAAACATGGAGACAGGAAGGGATACCGAGGCCCATACTAGAGGCCACCCCTGGCCTCAATTTAATGTGCCTACTGTAAGGAAAAAGGACACTGCTTCAAAGAGTGCCATTGAAAGAGACAGCCACTCTAGCCAGCCATTCTGACTCTGGAGGATGACTAAGAAAGTTGGGGCTCAGATCCCCTCTGAGAGCTCAGGGTAAATTTTGAAGTGGAGGGGACCCCAGCAAACTTTGAAGTGGATACAGGGGCAATATACTCTGCCCTTAAGGCCCCATTGGTCTCTCTATCAAATAAAAGGTCTCTAATTCAAGGGGCTAATGGCAGAAAATATCGCGCTTGGACAACTAAGAGGACCATGGACCAGGGGAAATGAAAAATCCATCACTCTTTCTTAGTAATCCCAGAATGCCCGGCCCCATTGATGGGCAGAGATCTGCTCACCAAGCTCCGGGCCAAAATAACTTTTAACCCTGAAGGCCCACAAGTGGAATTTCTAAATCCTTCAGTAAAAACTCCTATAGTCACGGCTCTAAATATGTCAGTAGAAAATGTACATCAACTCACTAACCTTGGTTCAAAGCAATTGCATTCATTCCTGAAGGATCAAGAACAGAGTTTTTTACTAACCGACTCAAAGCAAAAGGAAATAACTGAATGGGTAACAAAAGCCTGTCAGGTCTGTCATGGATAATGCTTACCCTTCCAAGCTTCCTGCCAAAAAGCACCTACGAGGAACCAGACCAGGACAATTCTGGGAAGTGGACTTTACTAAAATTAAGCCAGCAATGTTTGAAATTAAATATCGCCTAGTATTTGTAGATATATTTTGAGGATGGATTGAAGCCTTTTCCAGGAAAAAAGAAAAAAAAAACGAAACAGCGCAAATGGTCGTCAAGAAGATCCTGAAAGATATTTTTACAAGATACGGCCTGCCTAAAGTAATAAGGTCTGATAATGGACTGGCGTTTGTAGCCCAGGTAAGTCAGGGGTTAGGCAAGACCCTGGGGATTAATTAAAAGTTACATTGTGCTTATAGACCACCGAGTTCAGGACAGGTAGAAAGAATGAATAGAACCATTAAAGAGACCATAACGAAATTAAGCTTAGAAACCTGCATAATAGATTGTACTATGCTCCTGCCTTATGCACTATTTCATGGAAGAAATACTCCCTCTGTTTCTTTGTGTAACCTCACCCCTTATGAAATTGTCCATGGTGCCCCTCCTTCAGTAAGGGACCTAACCCCAACTCTAAGACCTAACGATTCCTTCCACACCCCATTGCTTGACTGAATTAAAGCTCTTGAAAGAAATCAGGGATACCTGTGAAAACAGATGGCCAATGCCTATCAACCTGGGGACGAGTGGACTCTACATCGATATCAAGTAAGAGACTTCATCTACGTAAGTCGACATCAGGTGTCATCCCTGGAACCCCACTGGGAATGACGATACAAGGTGCTACTTATAACACCTACAGCGGTAAAGGTAGACAGAATCACTTCCTGGATCCATACCTCTCATCTCAAGCCTGCGCCCTGTCCAGACTCTGGCTGGAAACTGGAAAAAAATTGGTAAAACGTTCAAATTGTGTATTTACCCTGTGTCTAAGGCTATACACTCTCCCCTTGACCACCAGTAGTCCTAAACCTATTCAACCCGTTCAGCAGCGATGGCTGATCACAAATCCTACTGGTTAAGAAGTATGATCTATCTCGCATACAGCCCACTTAGGGACTTGGTGGACATCTATCCACCCAGACATTTGTCAGCTGGCTATAGGTCTTTCCTATTGGGATATACCTGATGAAGAGGATCCCACTAAATTTCCATTAAATCCATTCTGCACCATTGATAATGGAAACAATCATTATGAATGTAGGGACACGCAAGCCAGATGCAGGTTGGCTAGCCTAGATTACTGTGTTTGCCCGGTTGACTACCAAAGCCACAAACAGGCACGGTTGTGTGGGGGGAATGCCGACTTCTTCTGTAAGTCATAGGGATGTGATCATACAGGCAGTGCATGATGGAACCCAAACTCCTCATCAAATTCTCTACACAGCATTGGCCCTATTACCAATTAGATCACCAAAAACGATGGCCCATAGAGGGGTCTCTAGATCCTCAAATTCTGCATGACCTTTTTAACTTCTGAAAGTCCTCAAAAGGGTGAAAGGAGATTTCCCTATGTGGAGGCCTTTACCCTCCTTCGCTCACATCCTGAACTATGCTTCTCCAATAGGTACTCACACTCAGCCTTCTGCTCCAGACTCTCACCTCAGCAACATGATTTCTCCCCTCCAATTACTAGATCAAAAACCCAAACCTCCGCCGGATCAGACCATTGCCCCCTTGCTGAGGTAGCAGGTACTGAGGTAACCCTCCACCGAATCAATCCTCTTTTCTCCAGTCAGTGCCCGCACCGGGTCCCACCAGTTCCTCTTACCAGCTAACCCAAAGCTCAAACCAGCTGAGGAGAACCCTCAGACCCCTATCAAAGATGTAGTGAAAATGGCCTTTAAAATTTCTTTGGCATCACTGAAAACAGGTTACTAAGAATTTAAAGTCCCTCACAGGCTTTTAGGGATACTAACTCCCATCTTCCCCTCTGCTCTACCTGTTCTACTGCTCACCTTTTTGTTGCTAGGAAAATCACAAACCCCTTTCCCAGTATTCTTTCACATCTCTGCTACCTCATTCTCAGATCCATGAAGCTGCTCACAGCCACGCCTTCCGCATCTCCCGCCTCTGTTCCAGGCCCACAGAAAAACATTAACTGACCTTCTACAGAAGTCTTCAGCATGGCTGACTTTAGGACTTTCAGCAAAAGAGTCCCCATGAAAGACTTCAAAGTAGATAAACTTCCTCTTTTCCTGTTGCCCTGTTGTACTTGGCCACTGGCTGAAAATATCAGCACTCCTAAGTTAGACACCCCTTTACTAGTTTTTCACAAAATATGTGAACAAGGCCTTTGGCATTGAGCTGGGGCTTCACAGAGATGGCTACATTTCTAAGATAAAGAAGTTACCAACTGGGCTCCATGGTAACAGCTGGAAGGGGGAAAAAATAAAGGGAAGAAAAAGCTCTCCTTCACCCAGGTGTCCTTGAAAGTTAACTTGCCCAGAACAGAGGAAAAAAATCTGCTTTTTGTGAACTTCTGCAGGCTGTGAACTTCTGCGCCCCTTCCCTTATATGTTGGGTACAAAATTCTGAAACTACCTAAACGTGGGTTTCAGGGAATTAATTGATTATAACAGAAGTAATGCCCTCTGAATCCGGTTGCAAATAAAATGGAAAGTTTCCCTGTTTTTGGTAGTATCTTAGGTGCCTTGCCTTGTCCGTCTCTACAACAGTATAATTCTATAGACTTAAACATTGTTTATGTTTTCATGAAATTATCAAGATGATGTGATTAATTGTGTAAAGGTGCAGATGTTTCCCAGAGTGCTTTATCATAATGCAGGTTCATTTGAAGATAAAATAGGGGGGCATAAAACCCGGTTCCACTGAGAACATATATCCATCACTTTAGCCATCCTATTAGGAATAGGAGTTGCTGCAGGCGTGAGCACAAGAACCACTGCCTTGGTCCATGGGATACAACAAATGACACAATTAGAAGCATCAATAGACCAAAACTTAAAGATATTAGAAACCTCCATCTTGGCTTTTCAGGAATCTTTAACCTCTCTCTCTGAAGTTGTTTTACAGAACAGGCGAGGGTTGAACCTCCTCTTCATGAGAGAAGGGGCCTTTGTTCTGCATTGATGGAGAATGTTGTGTTTTTGCCGACCATACTGGAGTTGTAAAAAAATCTAGGAGTAAATTAAAAAGATGCCTTGAAGAGTGTCAATGAGAGAGAGAGAGGCCCAAAAAGGGTGGTTTGAGTCTTGGTTCACACAGTCCCCCTGCTTAACTACGCATTTATCAACCCTGGCCAGTTCAATAATAATCCTCATATTATTGCTAACTATAAAACCCTGTTTGCTCAACTGTGTAATTTCTTTTCTCCAAGCTCAAATTGGACGAGTTAAACTTATGGTAATACCCCACTAGCAAACATAGAATGTGACACCCCGAAATGATCACTTTTATGATTAAAAGTAGCCAGAAGAAGAAGTGGGGAATGAAAGGTTAATAAAATAGGCACTTTTCACTTCCTTTTTTTCTGTATGCTTAACAAAACACTGTTGAAATATTGAGAAATGTTTGCTAATCTTGTTCCCAGAATGTGCTGTTCCCAACTGACTAACTGCAGAATGTGCTCCCTCACTGGGTTGCATGCAAACTGACCACTCGCCCTGACCCATCAATAAACTTCCCTCCTTGCCGTCACCAAGGAAAGTGTATAAGCTCTGCTTAAGCTGTTCTAAGGGCTCTCTACTGTATTCAAGTGAGCTCTGAGCATCAGCATGCTGGACCCCCAATTAACCCTTTGCTGTTGCATGAGATAGTCTCTTGGTGGTCTCTTCCTTCGACCTCACCCGACCTTTACTTGGATAATTAAATGTAGAAGAGAACATCCATTCAAAAAGGAATAGTCGGTAGGATTAGGAATATAGTTGATAGGTTTAGGAAGAAGACTGTGTATAGGATTTGGAACAAAAGTTCCTTAGCAATAGGGTTTCGGTTAGAGAGTGAATGTAAATGTCAGCACATGTGAAGAGTCAGTCACAATGATGAACTGGAGAAAATATGTAGGAAATCAGATATCAATACACACATTATGAAATCAGGCAAAGTATAAAGTGAATGATAGGATTAGACATTATCAACAAGGTTGAGTTTCAATATATAATCTTAGGAAGAAACAAATATGTAGTCACCAATATGATTGACATTGGAGAGCATTAGGCAACCTGGACATGGATGTTTTTAGTAATCCAGGATCACTTTCCATTTCGGATTTGCTACAATCATAAGTTTGACCTTTGTATTTTGTGATCAGAATATTACAGTGATAAAATGTATATGTAGATCAGGTGACATGAGTATTTTTTCTAACATTTCTTGGAGCAATATTTTGAAGAGGTATAAATTAGTGTTGGGGGTACACAGAGTTGCTCCCTGTGTCTATGAATATAGAAGTAATGCATGAATTGACAATACTGTGAATAAATAATATAACTGTTTCCACTTTAAATCATGGATTGAATTGATATCTGAAAATATATAAGAAATCTTATATTGATATACAATCATTCATTCCAGCGAGTTATGCATCGAATGGTCATATTAGGGTTATGTTTTATCATGAAGGGTGTGTGAGTTTAGCTTCAAAACTGATTATAAAAATTAAAAATTATGTGTTTGGAAAGAAGTCTCATGAAAAGACGAGTCAAGAAACATAGAGGAATACATGTGTTCTGAAGCAGGAAGCGATTGTAAGTATAAAAAAAAGTATAAATTTCCTAACTTGTGGAAGAAATATATATCCTATGATGTGCAAAAACTGAAAAAAATAGTAATGTACCAGTGTTGAATGAAAATGAATGTCAAAATACATATCATGTCCCATAGGAATCTACTTGCATTGATGTTAAACTGGGTCAGTTACTGTAGAAACACTAGGATTTGAAAAGACCATTTACTAAAGTTAGTTTTCAGTACTAGGAATCAAATATATATTTCAGGTGGATGAATATATCTGAGCATAATCTTGTGAAAATTTTATTATAAATCCACATTCATGACATGAATGAATTTAGGGAGTGTATATAAGACACATATATTTTATATTTTGAAAAATCAGGAGGGTGTATAATATATATATAACACAGATACATTAAAAAGTAGCAATATATAAATATATATGCGTATCAAAATTTATCATGAAATATATATCATCCACAGATTAAAAAGTATTCATTTTAGTGAACATGGATTTATGTATAATGTTGTTCAACTAGGAACCTCACCCATAGGTGGAATTTTAAGATCCAAAAGCGTTTAGGAGGAGTGATCTCTTCTCACAATTTGTATCTGCAAAGTCAGCCACCTCACAAAAATGTACGTGTGATACCAGGTAGGATTCTATATGTGCATATAAAAATACATGTGCTGAATAGGCTCCAGAGAAATGGAGGCAGGAATTCAGAAATAAGTTAACATTAAAAACAATGGAGAACTATTTCAATTAACAATTGACTATATTTATAACCCCTACCATTTATCATGCAAAAAGCAAGTCCAACTATACACCATGCCTCCTCTGAACTGCTTGTGTTTCTATAATGTTTGGGTTACTTTCCTCCATCATATTAGGATTAGTAATCAGAGTCTAGTAGGGTGTGAGTTAGTGTCAGGGATTCAGTATATCGAATGGAAAATAGGAAAATGAATCCAATGTGTATACAAATATGTGGTACATAAAAATCTTCCCACTCTCATCCAGAACAACACCTAGATATCACCTTCGCCCCAAGTAAGACACAATTAGAGGAGAAGAGTTAGAAAATCCGTGACTACATCTGGAATGGAATACGATCAGAAGTTCACAACCTTGGAAGTGGTAGAGGAGTTTCCAAAAGTAAGGGACAGGGTAAACACTCCACAAACATGGACCTCTGCCTGCCTAAAGACTTCTTGAGAAACTGTCTCTGAGGTTGGGCACTTAAAACATATGTTGTTATCAGGAGCTTTAGCTTCCATTCTAGGGAGACCATCAAAGCTGGGGCTTCATCTTTGTGACCTTGGGGATATGGTTTCTTATTTTCCAATGAACATGAGGCAGCAGTGCTGAATTATCTCTTTGTAGGTAAACTGTGGCCACGGGGGGCTAAGTGTATCCACATGTTGACTGTGAATCCATTTGGTCATCCTCCACATTTCCTGGTGATTCTTGGTGCTGCAGTGGGAATTTGGTATTTGCTTCATGGAATACAAGGAGCTTAACTGGAACACAGTGCTGGAGGGAGTTCTGTCATGTGTGGTGGGTCAGGGTCAGCAGGAGAATGCACCAACCAGGTTTCTAGCCCACATAGTTTGCCCCCTTGACCATAATAACCTGATTGTGAACATTTCCCTTAAACCTCTCCTTATAAAAAGATGCCTTTACATATAAGGGTCTGCTGGATGCACCATGTCAGCCACAAGCCATTTGGAAGTCAAAGGCAGATCCACAAGGCCCCACGACAGAAGTTTTATCACAAAACTGCACATCTCTGCTCTAGGTCCACTAATCAGCAGGCTTGATTTACTGGCATCTCTGTTCTACACTATTTTTCATGAAACCCAGTCAATCAAGGAAATGTCTGGTAAACTCATCATCAGCAACAGTATATCCAAAGGTTCTCCTGTGCAACCTGGTCAAGGGAATTTTAAAAATTTCATGGTATTTATCTAGCCATTATTCAAGCATGAGGTTGGAGGCACTGTGGGCTTCAATTTTTTCATTAAACATAAAATGGTGAGGAAGCTCATTTCAATGAAACCTCTGGAAAACTCTCACAGGCAAGTCTTCCCAAGGAGTGGCCAAAAGGTCACAGAAATCGAGGACTATTGAGGTCTACAATGTGAGGTCCATGTGTGTTTTGATGCTCAAGTATGCCTGCCAAGTGTTTTAGAAAAAATCATGTGATATCCAGGCTGAGATTCTCAGTGCTCTGTGGAAAGCCACCCTGGACCTAGATCTCAGTTTATAAGGGCGACTCTCATGTGTGGCCTGCTAAAATCGCAACACAATTCATGGCAATACTTCTCTGAGTTAAGTTCCAGAACTCAGTCTCTAAGTCCCCTTGAACTCACACCAGAGTTCAAGCCCAGTTTGACCAAGTCATTTCTTCCAACCGCCACACAAATGACCAAAATTAAAACCTAAAAACTCCAACAAGGCCCTCATCTTCTCCAGATAGACACTCATCATAACCTCTGGCTGAAGGTTTCCATGAGGGTCGCAGCCCAATACAGTGACCAAAATAAGCACCCTTGGCCTTCATTTGCCTAAAGTCAGGGTGGCCTGGACACCATTCCTGTGAACCAGGAGGGATTAAATAGACCTGCCATTAATACTGCTCTGCTTCTCCATTTTGAGGCCTACTGAATGTCAGGTATAGATTCTTTATGTGGTTTGGAGTCATGAGAAAACCCAAGCACTTCTGCTGGGCTTTGAAGAACTCATTTGACCAAAAGGATCCCTATTCTCACTTGATGGAGTCAGGAACATCACAGAAGAAGGCTAGAGACTTCATCCACAATGACAGATCTTTTTGCCAGTTTGGTTTTGGATGCACACATGGGATCTTTCTTTAGATCCATCATGTGCTGAGAATCTAAGCCGGAGCCTCACACAGGGCCAAGTGGCTGATTCAGACACCTCCCTTTCCAAAGCAATTATGCAAAGAGCCACAGGTGATCCTCATTCTTTTCCATTTGATAACTGTTTTTTTCAGTCTTCACAAAGGGGTGGCCAGAGGCAAATACCTTCCTGACATTCAGGGCAACAGAACAAAATGTAAGCAAAAGGTCCAAAGCAGGGTTTCTCCACTGAGAGTTTCCTGGCCACACTGATATCTGAGTTTTCTGAGATGCTCGCCATGCCAATCCCTTCAGATATTCAGTACATGGTCATGTCACAGTGATTGGAGGTGATACATATCATAGATAAAAAACGATGAGCCTATTCTGGCTAGCGGCCAGAATTCTGGAAGAAAACAGGAACTTAGGAAGGTTGTAGGTGTTTCCCATTGGTAAGGCAAGCTGCAGTCCTTTCATAAATTGGACAGATTGATTGCTGGGAGGCATTCTACTACACAGGACATATTCATTGATGCATTCTCTTTTCTAATGTCTACAACCACGGACACAGTGGGATACACAGAAATAGAAACACTCAGCATGTCAAATGACTTATTAGAAACAGTCCATTCCAAAAGAAATAAATCACCTTTTTTTTACCTATTCTCAGAACATGAGACAAAAACACAAACTGACATCCACACACCCAGCCACCTCCTTCCCCCAAGTAGGTCTGTGACTCTTCTGAGTGTCCTCTGACTGGTAGGCCACACGATGTTCCTCTGAAATGGCCTTTCCTGTCTCAGATCTGGTGTCATTCACCAGCTCTGTGAAGTTGTCAGGAGGCAGTGGTGAGCCAATTCCAGTCTTGTCAGGAAAGGCCCCTCTTCAGAGCTTTCTTGGAATTTGGCCACCTTCACATGAATAGGTACCTAGAAAGACTGATTCTATCGTTGGTAAATCCAAACAAGTGAGATCACTGGGACTTGGACGGGTAATGGCTCTGGGTACCTGGCTTCCTGGATCCCAAATTCAGAGAATTCCATCACCAAGGAAGTAGGTGAGGTCACTTCCTTCAGGAACTGAATGAGGTCACTGACTTGGCCACCAATATGTCCTAACAGTTGCTTCCTAGGTTCTCATAGATGGAGGCTGCCCCTACTTCCTGTGACACATTCACAAATTAGAATGGTATAGAAACCATAGGCAAATGGGAACAGCTCTCCACAAAGGCCTGGTTTGGTCCGACTTCTCTACATTAAGAAGAGAGAGGCTGATTCAGAAACATCCCTTCATCCTGATTAGGTTGTTTGCCATGGAAGATGACTTTGCTCTCTCAGGTCCTAAATAGCTGCCTAAATCTTCTCCATGGATCATTTCTGCATGGAATTTTGATGTTCTCAGCAGGTGGAAGATCCCCTACCTTCCTGTATTATAAGACCAACTCGGTCCCTGCTCTTCTGTAAAGTTAGATTGACGGAACATTGTATGGTTAGGGTTAATAGCATGTTCGATTTTGGTTAGGAATCATTCTGCTGGATGAATAATGATTTGGGAACCTGTGATACTTATAAGAATATAGACGTGAAATATAAGTATGAAAAAAGAAATCTAGGTAAGATTTGAAGCCCAGAAGGGCATTTGGCGATTGATTGGCATACTAAGCTTGAATTATGTTCTGCACCGAGGTCTCAGATAAATTCATTTACAATGGCATAGGATGCTGTACCTCAGATGACTGAATTTAGAAGAGATCATCCAGTCCAAAAGGGATAGTCCATTGGATTAGGAAGATTGTCAGGAGGATTAGGAAGAAGAGTGAGTCTAGGAGTTGGACCAAAAGTTCTTTAGCAATAGGGTTTCAGTTAGAGAGTGAATGTAAATGTCAGCACATGTGAAGAGTCAGTCACAATGATGAACTGGGGAAAATATGTAGGAAAGAGAGTAAATATGTATCAATAGAGACATTAGGAAATCAGGCAACGTCTAAAGTGAGTGATTGGATTAGACATTTTCCACAGGCTTGAGGTTGAATATATAATCTTAGGAAGAAAAAATTATTTAGTCACCAATAGGATTGACATTTGAGCGCATTAGGGAACCTAGACATGGAGGTTTTTAGTAATCCATGCTCACTTTAAATTTAGGCTTTAGTACAATCATAAGTGTGACCTTTGCATTTTGTGTCAAGAATATTACTGTGGTAAAATATATATTTAGATCAGATTACATGAGTATTTCTTCCACCAATATGAGGAGCAATATTTTGAAAACT
This sequence comes from Callospermophilus lateralis, assembly GCF_048772815.1. Taxonomy (NCBI): domain Eukaryota; kingdom Metazoa; phylum Chordata; class Mammalia; order Rodentia; family Sciuridae; genus Callospermophilus; species Callospermophilus lateralis. The sequence continues at coordinate 193,114 of NW_027513163.1, forward strand.
TATAAATTAGTATTGAGGATAAAATAGGCGTACCCTGTGTTGATGAATAAGAGATGATGCATGAATAGACCATATTGTGAATAAATTATATAACTGGTTCCAACTTTAAATAATGCTATGAAATTATATTTGAAAATATATAGGAAATCTTATATTGATATATATACATTCATTCCAACCAGTTATACATCTAATGGTAATATTAGGGTTACGGTTTATCATGAGAGTGTGTGAGTTTTGCTTCAAAAATGAGTAGAGAATCGAAAATAATGATTTTAGAAAGAAGTCTAGTGAAAAGACCACTAAAGAATCATAGAGGAATTCATGTTTTCTGAAAGAGGAAGTGATTGAAAGTGAACCACGTGCCTATAAATTTGTGAATTTGTGGATGAAAGGATATATCCTATGATGTCCATAAACTTAAGAAATAGTAATGTACCAGTGTGGAATAAAAATGAACTTCAAAATACATATCATGTCCCAAAGGAATCTAACTGCATTGATGTTAAACTTGGTCAGTTACTATAGAAATATTAGGATATATAAGGACCATTCAATGAAGTTAGTTTTCAGTACTAGGAAACAAATATGTATTTCAGGTGTTTGAATATTTCTGAGAATAATCTGTTGAGAGCCACAGCCAAAGGAGCCCCAGCAAACTTGCAGCTGCCAGCAAACTTCCATCTGCCAGCTGATGATTGGCTCACAGCGGCCCCAGCGTCATCTAGCTGATTTGCTTCTCTGTGGTGATGCTCATTGGAGATGCTCAATGAGCGGTTTCCCCGACCTTTCAGACTGCCAGCGGATGATTGGCTCACAGCGGCCCCAGCAACATCTAGCTGATTGGCTCCTCTGTGGTGATGCACATTGGGCTGGTTCCCTGCCCTTTCAAACCACGGAACTGCTCATTGGGGGACTTTTTTGGCTCCGCCCACACGACCCAGCCAATCGGCCTCAAGAGGAGGAGACTAGTGTTTGAGGGAGAGGCTTGTGGGAAGCCTGTGGTGGCAGTTGGGCTCTGACGGCTTTTCCTGAGGAGCTGTTTTGTTTGGTGTCATCTTGTTGGGTTGTATTATAGTAGAAATACGGGATCAGAAATTAGTAAAAAAAAAAAAAACTGAAAGAGTGTTCAGTAAATTGTTAGAGGAAGGAGGCATCTCAGTAAAATCAAGAAAAGTCAGGGCATACGTTGATACAATACAAAAATTTATCCCATGGCTTTTTCAGGAGGAGTTGTAGGAGTTGTTAAATATATCACAATAGAACCATCATGGTGAAGATTTAAAAAGAATAGAAAAGAAAAGCCCAGGGACTCTGCCAGTTGGCACATTGCTATTGTGGACATTTGTACCTTGTTTGCTTAGTGGAAAGCCTTCAGTTCAGACAATGGTAGAGGAAGGAGAAGACATATTGATTCAAGTAAAACAGAAGGTCTCTCAAGTTAGTCAGACAGAGGAAAAAATTCAAGTAAAAGGAAAGGTCTCTCGAACTAGTCAGACAGAGGAAAAAAATCAAGTAAAAGAGAAGGCCTTTCAAGCCAGTCAGACAGAGGAAGAAAGTGTAAAACAGAAAAAGCCATCAGGGGGAAAGTTACAACAGGAGACTACTACTAACACCTTTCTATCACCAGAGGGTGTAAGTGTCCAAACAACAGCACCACCTCTACAGGAGACTGCTACTAACACCTTTATATTACCAGAGGAAGTAAGTGTCCAACTAACAAGGCCACCTCCATATGCTGGGAGGCCCCCAACCCCCGCAGTTGATAGTTGGGATCCTGAGACAAGATCTCAAATATTAACATGCCCAGTATTTGAGGCAGGAGGGCAGTGAGATTACCATGCTTTAAATTTCAAAAAAGGGAAGCAGCTAATAGAGGCTGTAACTACCTATGGTCCTCAAGCACCCTTCACTGTAAGCATTATCGAATCCATTAACAACATGAACATGAAGCCAGCAGATTGGGCTAATATGTGTAAAGCTGTGCTAAATGGAGGACAATACCTGTTATGGAAGATTGCCAATGAGAAATTTTGCAAGGAGACGGCTAGGCAAAATGCAGAAGCTAGTTATCCTCAGAGAAATCTAGATATATTGTTAGGAAAGGGACCTTATGAGGATCAGCAGCAGCAATGTGCATATGATCCTGGTGTATATGCACCAATTGCTATAGATGCAATTAAAGCATGGAAGACTTTACAAGGACATGGAGGTTTACAAGGTCAATTATCCAAGGTAATACAAGGAGCTAATGAACCTTATGCTGAATTTGTAGATAGGCTTATTCAAACAGCTACCAGAGTTTTTGGAAATACACAACAAGCAATGCCATTACTAAAACAACTGGCTTATGAGCAAGCGAATCGTTGGTGCAAAGATATCATTAGACCATGGAAACATGAAGATTTAAACACATATATTAAATTATGTAGAGACATTAAAGAACAAGAGCAAGTCGTGGGAGCTGCAGTAAAACAGGCTTTAGATGCCAGAGACATTAATGAACAAGGGCAAATTGTGGCAGCTGCAGTAAAACAGGCTTTAGATGCCAGGCCAAGAACATGCTACAATTGTGAAGAAACAGGACATTTTAAAAGAAATTGTCCCATAGGAGGAGGGTTTAACAAAACTAGGTATCAAAGGAGTAGAATACCAGGTATTTGTCTACAATGCCGTAGAGGGAGACTTTGGGCTAATGAATGCTGTTCTCAAACCACCATAGAGGGTACACCATTATCAAAAAACGAACAAGGACCAGGTGTTTATCCACAATATCGTGGACAAAAACATGGAGCTCCATTGCCAAAAATGGACAAGGGGCTCAATGCTCCGGGGCCCAAAACCACAAATATACGCAGCACTGGAGAAACCCAGCAACCCCATCAGGGTAGTGCCCAGGACACATTGTCCATCAGATCCCTCATCAGACAAACCAGAGGGAGCGCAGGGTTGGACATCTGTGCCTCCGCCAAAGCAGTACTAACTGCAGAGATGGGAGTTCAATTCATTTCCACAGGGGTAAAAGGACCTCTTTCCAAAGGAACAGTAGGCTTATTATTGGGACGCAGCTCTTCTACTCTAAAAGGACTTATGATAAGTCCTGGGGTAATTGATCTCGACTATGAAGGTGAAATAAAAATTATAGCCAGTTCTCCAAAGGGTATATCAGTAATTTCACCAGGAGATAGAATAGCACAGTTACTAATAATACCCAGCCTACATGAAAAATTTTCCAGTCGTACTGTAGAAAGAGGTTCCAAGTTATTAGGCTCCACAGGTGTAGATTGGGCTATGCTTTCTTTAAATTTAGATTCTGGCCCCATGCTAAAACTAAATATTCAAGGGCATGAATTTAATGGCCTACTGGATACAGACGCAGACCTTAGCATCATCTCTCGTCAAGAATGGCCAAAACATTGGCCATTACAACAAGCCACTCAAACGCTTCGAGGCCTAGGAGTGGCGTCTAATCCCCATAGAAGTACAATGGTATTAGATTGGAAGGATCCTGAAGGATGTGAAGGAACTCTACAGCCATATATATTGGATCATCTTCCCGTAAATTTATGGGGACGAGATAGTCTCCTGGACTCAGTGATATTTTTTTTCGGATTCGGTATTGCCAGTCAATCGGGTTTTGCCAGCTCCTCAGTCCTGGTCTCAGTGTTGGACGTCCATTGCCTGTCTTCATTGCCTTGTCTTGTCTGTGTCATGTTTCATTGCTTTAACTGTTTGTGTATCTTTCATATGGGACAGAGCACTTCAATGCCTCTGTCCCTGATCCTTGATCACTGAACCAAAGTCCGCTTAAGGGCTCAGAATCTTCCTTTTTCAGTAAAGCGCCGGATGTGGCAGACTCTCTGTGCTTCAGAATGGCCTACCTTTGGATTCGGATGACCCCTAGAAGGATCTTTCTACTTCCCACTAATTTAAAAAAGTCAGAGATATTGTCTTTCAGCCGGGGCCACATAGCCATCTGGATCAACAGCCATATATCTTAACTCAGCGGGAACTCTGCATATCTCCTCCTCCATGGGTGAAGCCTTTCCTTGCCCCTGCCCCCACTCTGACTCCTTCCCCCAGGATCTCTCAAATCCTCTGCTCCTCCTCCACCTACACCCTCTGTTCTTCCTGAGTCACCAGATTTCACTCTACTGGACTCTCCTTCCCCTCCTTATCCCCTGCTCTTGTCCCCCAACCTCCAACACCCTCTAAGTGATTCCCCTGCTGCTGACTCAGCCTCTCCTCCATTGGAGGAAGCTATGCCGGCCCAGCGCCCTCCAGATAATTCCCTTGCGGCACACACAGCACCTCTTCCCTTGGAGGAAGCTGGCCCGTCTAAAGGAACTCGCTGGCGGTGAATGATTGAAAACCCTGGAACTCTCGGGATGCTCCCCCTCCATCCCTATGGGCCAATGATTGACGATGGCCACGGGGAAAAAATGCAAGCCTACCAGTATTAGCCTTTCTCCTCGTCAGACCTATATAACTTAAAAAAATTATAATTCCCCTTTTTCTGAGGACCCCACCCGGCTCTCAGGTCTGGTTGAGTCATTGATGTTTTCACACCAGCCTACTTCGGATGACTGCCAAAAACTCCTAGGGATTCTCTTCATGACAAAGGAACAACAGTGAATCCTCCAGGAAGCTAGAAAAAAATATCCTCAAACAAGATGTGCGTCCGACACAACTTCCCAACAAAATCAAAGGTGGCTTTCCCTTGAACCCACCCAACTGAGACCCCAAAATATTTGAAGGTAGAGAGCATCTGTCCACTTATCACCGGGCTCTAATAGTGTGTCTCCAAGCAGCCGCTAGTGACAAACTAATTTGGACAAGGTAAGAGAGATTATTCAAGGGCCTGATGAATCTCCCGCTATGTTTCTAGAGAGAATTATGGAGGCATATAGGAGATATACTCCTTTTGATCCTCAGGCAGAGAATCAAAAGGCATCTGTCACGATGGCCTTTATTGGGCAAACTGGCCTGGATATTAAAACAAAGTTACAAAGCTAGATTGATTATAAGATATGACTTTGAGAGATTCAGTCAGAGAAGTCAAGAACGTATACTATAAGAGAGAAACTGAGGAAGAGAAGGGAGCAAAGGGAGGATAAAAGAAACAAAAGGCAGACTAAGGCGTTGACAAAGGTCCTGGTCACAACAACAAATAGGCCAGAAATTAAGAAACAGGTAGACAAGAAGGGGTAACATTGGCCCATGCCAGAGTTCACCCTGCCCTCAGATCAATGTGCCAACTCTAAAGAAAAAAGGGCACTGGGCCAAAATTGCCCTAAAAAGCGACAGCCACACCAGCCAGCCATTCTGACTCTGGAGGATGACTAAGAAAGTCGGGGCTCAGATTCCCTTCCCAAGCTCAAGGTAACTTTTTTTTTTTTTTTTTTTCAAAACATTACAAAGATTTCAGAATCACATCGGTTACACATCCACATTTTTACATAATACCATAATAGTAACTGTTGTATTCTGCTACCTTTCCTATCCTCTACTATCCCCCCTCCCCTCCCCTCCCATCTTCTCTCTCTACCCCATCTACTGTAATTCATTTCTCTTCTTATTTTTTTCCCATTCCCCTCACAAACTCTTATATGTAATTTTGTATAACAATGAGGGTCTCCTTCCATTTCCAAGCAATTTCCCTTTTCTCTCCCTTTCCCTCCCACTTCATGACTCTGCTTAATGTTAATCTTTTCCTCCTGCTCTTCCTCCCTGCTCTGTTCTTGGTTGCTCTCATTATATCAAAGAAGACATTTGGCATTTGTTTTTTAGGGATTGGCTAGCTTCACTTAGCATAATCTGCTCTAGTGCCATCCATTTCCCTGCAAATTCCATGATTTTGTCATTTCTTAGTGCTGCGTAGTACTCCATTGTGTATAAATGCCACATTTTTTTTATCCATTCATCTATTGAGGGGCATCGGGGTTGGTTCCACAGTCTAGCTATTGTGAATTGTGCTGCTATGAACATCGATGTGGCAGTATCCCTGTAGTACGCTCTTTTGAGGTCTTCAGGGAATAGTCCGAGAAGGGCAATAGCTGGGTCAAATGGTGGTTCCATTCCCAGCTTTCCCAGGAATCTCCATACTGCTTTCCATATTGGCCTCACCATTTTGCAGTCCCACCAGCAATGTATAAGAGTACCCTTTTCCCCACATCCTCGCCAGCACTTGTTATTGTTCGACTTCATAATGGCTGCCAATCTTACTGGAGTGAGATGGTATCTTAGGGTGGTTTTGATTTGCATTTCTCTGACTGCTAGAGATGGTGAGCATTTTTTCATGTACTTGTTGATTGATTGTCTGTCCTCCTCTGAGAAGTGTCTGTTCAGGTCTTTGGCCCATTTGTTGATTGGGTTATTTGTTTTCTTATTGTTTAATTTTTTGAGTTCTTTGTATACTCTGGATATTAGGGCTCTATCTGAAGTGTGAGGAGTAAAAATTAGTTCCCATGATGTAGGCTCCCTATTTACCTCTCTTATTGTTTCTCTTGCTGAGAAAAAACTTTTTAGTTTAAGTAAGTCCCATTTGTTGATTCTTGTTTTTAACTCTTGTGCTATGGGTGTCCTATTAAGGAATTTGGAGCCTGACCCCACAATATGTAGATCGGAGCCAACCTTTTCATCTATCAGACGCATAGTCTCTGATTTGATATCAAGATCCTTGATCCATTTTGAGTTAACTTTTGTGCATGGCGAGAGGAGGGGATTCAGTTTCATTTTATTGCATATGGATTTCCATTTTTCCCAGCACCATTTGTTGAAGATGCTATCCTTCCTCCATTGCATGCTTTTAGCCCCTTTATCGAATATAAGATAGTTGTAATTTTGTGGATTGGTTTCTGTGTCCTCTATTCTATACCATTGGTCCACCCGCCTGTTTTGGTACCAGTACCATGCTGTTTTTGTTACTATTGCTTTGTAGTACAGTTTGAAATCTGGTATCGCTACACCTCCTGATTCACACTTCCTGCTTAGAATTGCTTTTGCTATTCTGGGTCTTTTATTTTTCCATATGAATTTCATGATTGCTTTATCTATTTCTACAAGAAATGCCGTTGGGATTTTGATTGGCATTGCATTGAACATATAGAGAACTTTTGGTAATATTGCCATTTTGATGATGTTAGTTCTGCCTATCCATGAACAGGGTATATTTTTCCATCTTCTGAGATCTTCTTCTATTTCTCTCTTTAGGGTTCTGTAGTTTTCATTGTATAAATCTTTCACCTCTTTTGTTAGGTTGATTCCCAAGTATTTTATTTTTTTTGAGGATATTGTGAATGGGGTAGATGTCCTCATTTCCAGTTCAGAAGATTTGTCGCTGATATACAGGAATGCCTTTGATTTATGCATGTTGATTTTATATCCAGCCACTTTGCTGAATTCATTTATTAGCTCTAGTAGTTTCTTTGTAGACCCTTTTGTGTCTTCTAGGTATAGGATCGTATCATCTGCAAACAGTGATAATTTAAGTTCTTCTTTTCCTATTTTTATGCCTTTAATTTCTTTCGTCTGTCTAATTGCTCTGGCCAGTGTTTCGAGAACTATATTGAATAGAAGTGGTGAGAGAGGGCATCCCTGTCTTGTTCCAGATTTTAGAGGAAATGCATTCAGTTTTTTTTCCATTTAGAATGATGCTAGCCTGAGGCTTAGCATATATAGCTTTTATAATTTTGAGGTAATTTCCTGTTATCCCTAGTTTTTCTAATGTTTTGAACATAAAGGGATGCTGTACTTTGTCGAATGCTTTTTCTGCGTCCACCGAGATGATCATATGGTTCTTACCTTTAAGTCTATTGATGTGGTGAATAACGTTTATTGATTTCCGTATATTGAACCAGCCTTGCATCCCAGGGATGAATCCTACTTGATCATGGTGCACAATCTTTTTGATATGTTTTTGTATACGATTTGCCAGAATTTTATTGAGGATTTTTGCATCTAAATTCATTAGGGATATTGGTCTGTAGTTTTCTTTCTTTGAGGTGTCCTTCTCTGGTTTGGGAATCAGGGTGATATTGGCCTCATAGAATGAATTTGGGAGTTCTCCCTCTTTTTCTATCTCCTGAAATAGATTATGGAGTATTGGTATTAGTTCCTCTTTAAATGTTTTGTAAAACTCTGCTGTATATCCATCCGGTCCTGGGCTTTTCTTGGTTGGTAGTCTTTTGATGGCTTCTTCTATTTCCTCCCTTGATATTGATCTGTTTAGTTTGTTTATATCTTCCTGATTCAATCTGGGTAGTTCATATGTCTCAAGGAATTTATCTATGCCTTCACTATCTTCTATTTTATTAGAGTATAGGGTTTCAAAATAATTTCTAATTATCGTCTGTATTTCTGAATTGTCTGTTGTGATGTTGCCTTTTTCATCACGTAAGCTAGTAATTTGGGTTCTCTCTCTTCTTCTCTTTGTTAGTGTGGCTAGTGGTCTATCAATCTTATTTAATTTTTCAAAGAACCAACTTTTAGTTTTGTCAATTTTTTTGATTGTTTCTTTTGTTTCGATTTCATTGATTTCTGCTCTAATTTTAATTATTTCTTGCCTTCTACTGTATTTGCTGCTGATTTGTTCTTCTTTTTCTAAGGCTTTGAGGTGTAGTATGAGGTCATTTATTTGTTGGCTTTTACTTCTTTTAAGGAATGAACTCCATGAAATGAATTTTCCTCTTGGTACTGCTTTCATAGTGTCCCAAAGATTTCGATATGTTGTTTCTGAGTTTTCGTTTACCTCTAAGAATTTTTTAATTTCCTCTTTGATGTCTTCTGTAACCCTTTGTTCATTCAGTAGCATATTGTTTAATCTCCATGTGATGTAGGGTTTTTCCTTTCTCATTTTATTATTGATTTCCAATTTCATTCCATTATGATCAGAAAAAATGCATGGTAGTATCTCAACTCCTTTGTAATTGCTAAGCTTTGCCCTGTGACATAATATATGGTCTATTTTTGAGAAGGATCCATGTGCTGCTGAGAAGAAAGTGTATCCACTTGATGTTGGGTGGTATATTCTGTATATATCAATTAAGTCTAAGTTATTTATTGTATTATTGAGCTCTATGGTTTCTTTATTCAATTTTTGTTTGGAAGATCTCTCCATTGGTGAGAGAGGTGTATTAAAATCTCCCATGATTATTGTGTTGTGGTCTATTAGACTCTTGAACTTGAGAAGAGTTTGTTTGATGAACGTAGCTGCACCATTGTTTGGGGCATATATATTAATGATCGTCAAGTCTTGTTGGTGTATGGTTCCCTTGAGCAGTATGGATTGTCCTTGTTTATCCCTTTTGATTAACTTTGGCTTGAAGTCTATTTTATTTGATACAAGTATGGACACCCCTGCTTGCTTCCGGGGTCCGTATGAGTGATATGATTTTTCCCAACCTTTCACCTTCAGTCTGTGTATGTCTTTTCCTATCAGATGAGTCTCCTGTAGGCAGCATATTGTTGGATCTTTTTTTTTAATCCATTCTACTAGCCTATGTCTTTTGATTGGTGCATTTAAGCCATTAACATTTAGGGTTACTATTGAGATATGGTTTGTATTTTCAGCCATATTTGGTTATGTATGATACTTAACATGATTAGTTTTTCCTCTATGCTTACTTTTTCCTTTATTGTACTACCTCCCGTTGTTGGTTTTCATTGTTATTTTTCATTTCCTCTTCCTGTAATGTTTTGCCAAGGATGTTTTGAAGAGCTGGTTTTCTACCTGCAAATTCTTTTAACTTTTGCTTATGGTGGAAGATTTTTATTTCCTCTTCAATCCTGAAGCTTAATTTCGCTGGATACATGATTCTTGGTTGGAACCCTTTTTCTTTCAGCGTTGAAATATGTTGTTCCAGGATCTTCTAGCTTTCAGAGTCTGTATTGAAAGATCAGCAGTTATCCTGATTGGTTTACCCTTAAATGTAATCTGCTTCCTCTCTCTTGTGGCTTTTAAGATTCTCTCCTTATTCTGTATGTTGGGCATCTTCATTATTATATGTCTTGGTGTGGATCTCTTAAGATTTTGTATATTCGGTGTCCTGTAGGCTTCTAGTATTTGGATTTCTTTTTCATTCTTTAAGTCTGGGAAGTTTTCTAGTATTATTTCATTGAATAGATTACTCATTCCCTTGGTTTGGACCTCTGTACCCTCTTGTATCCCAATAACTCTTAGGTTTGGTTTCTTGATGTTATCCCATAATTCTTGGATGTTCTGCTCATGATTTCTTAACATTCTCGCTGAGCTGTCTATGTTCTTGTCAAGTTGAAAAACTTTGTCTTCGTTGTCTGAAGTTCTATCTTCCAAGTGTTCTACTCTGCTGGTAATACTCTCATTTGAGTTTTTTATTTGGTTTATTGTTTCCTGCATTTCCAGGATTTCTGTTTGTTTGTTTTTTATATCCTCTATCTCCCTATAGAGTTGATCTTTTGCTTCTTGTATTTGTTTATGTAATTCATTGTCCAAGTGATTTTTCATTGTCTGAATTTGATGAATAATGTCTTCCTTGAGACTCCAGATCATCTGAAGCATGTATATCCTGAACTCTTTGTCTGACATTCCATCAGCTGCATATATTACCTCATCTAATGTTGAATTGACCTGTATTGTTTGTGGTCCTTTCTTTCCTTGTCTTTTCATACTGCTCATGATTCTTTCTAGCTTTGTGAAACTGTTGAGTTAATGTTTTTCCCCTTATATATTTGTATTTTTCTTGAATAGCTCCAATATCCCTCTTTTTCGGAGAAAGACAATGTTAACAGATCCCAATATCAACAGTACATTATCTAAGGACAAGTTTTCATTATTAATACATTTATAGTTAGATTCTAAGACTATAGATGTTGGATTTAATTATTACTTAAGAATATATTCCTTAGTTTCATAAAAGGCGTACCATATCTGGTGGCATATAGAAAACTTAATTTCAGACAAAGGATGTTGTACTTAAAGAGAAAGGAGTGAGGGAATGAGGTTAAAATAACTTAGCACCTTTGGAGAACTCTAACCACTCGACTGGTAATTTATGGAAGAATGTATAGACTCAACCTCCTATTTAGATAGTTACCCTATGTATAGATAGCAAAAGTTAGGAGATTGAAAGTGGTATAGAGAGAATATGAATTAAAAAAAAAGAAAAGAAAAGAAATAACAAGGAAGAAAAGAGAAATAAGAGAAGGGAAAGGGAAGTAAGATAGAAATACAGAAAAAAAAATGGAGGGAGGTGGGGTATATGCAATTCCTCTATATTATATTACTTTGGTAATTCAGTTGTTCATGCTCAGTTCTTGGTTTCACATATGCTGAAGTTGTGGAAGAGAGAGAAGAAAAGAGAAAGAAAGGAAAAAAAAAGTCTCTCAGAACACTGTTTTCCTTGCTTCCAGTAGGTGGCGTTGTCTATTCCTAGCTTGAGCCTCTGTATTCAGGGTGGTGGGTATAGCCAGTGTGAAGGGAAATGAGCTTCCACCTGTATCTTCCCTACTCTAGTCTCTGAGGTAGAAACCAGGTGCCTCTAGAGTTGTTGTTTTGTGTTGATAGCTACAATCGCCAAAAGCTTGTGGGAAATATTTTGAGTTATCGCAGCTAAGGGTGGGGGAGTTGGAAACTGGGTACCTGGATCAGCCGCAACTGTGCTGGTAGCCACACCCACTTTGATGGGTTTTAAGGGTTGATGGGCTTCCTGGAGACTAGCGCTCTGGGCGGGACCAGACTTCCTCCTCCGGTCTGGCTGAGCGGCTGGCGCCTTCCTGCTCCGGTCTGGCTGGCGGCTGGCGCCTTCCTGCTCCGGTCTGGCTGGGCGGCTGTCGCGGCTTCCTGCTCCGGTCTGGCTGGGCGGCTGTCGCGGCTTCCTGCTCCGGTCTGGCTGGGCGGCTGTCGCGGATTCCTGCTCCGGTCTGGCTGGGCGGCTGTCGCGGCTTCCTGCTCCGGTCTGGCTGGGCGGCTGTCGCGGCTTCCTGCTCCGGTCTGGCTGGGCGGCTGTCGCGGCTTCCTGCTCCGGTCTGGCTGGGCGGCTGTCGCGGCTTCCTGCTCCGGTCTGGCTGGGCGGCTGTCGCGGCTTCCTGCTCCGACAAGGTAACTTTTGAAGTGTTTCAAAAGTGATTATGGAAATCGAAAATAATGTGTTTGGAAAGAAGTCTCATGAAAAGGTCAGTCAAGAAACGTGGATGAATACATGTGTTCTGAAGCACGAAGTGATTGAAAGTGAGACAAATGCCTATAAATTTGCTAACTTGTGGATGAAATATATATTCTATGATGTGCATAAAGTGAATAAATAGTAATGTAGAAGTGTTGAATAAAATTGAACATCAAAATACACATCATGTCCCATAGTAATCTACTTGAATTGATTTTAAACAGGGTCAGTTACTGTAGAAATGTTAGTATATGTTTGCACCATTCAAAGAAGTTAGTTTTCAGTACTAGGAAACAAATATGTATTTCAGGTGGATGAATATTACTGAGAATAATCTTGTGAAAAGTTGATTATAAATCCAAATACATCAATATGAATGAATTTAGGGAGTGTATAATAAGACATATGTTTTATAAATATATATATATATATATATATATATATATATATATATATATATATATATATATATCACAGACATTAAAAATAGCAATATATATGCCAATTGAAATTCATCATGAAATATATATCATCATCATATCCAAAAATATTCATTTTAATGAATATGGATTTTTATATAAATTTGTTCAAATAGGAAGCTCACCCATGGGTTGAATTTTCTGTTCCAACAGTGTTTAGGAGGAGTGATCACTTCTCACAATTTGTATGTGCCATGTCAGCCACCTCACAAGAATGTACGTGTGACACCAGGTAGGATTCTATTTGTGCATATTAAAACACATGTGCTGAATAGGCTACTGAGAAAGGAAGACAGTAATTCATATATTTGCTAACTTTAAAAACACATGTGAACTATTTCAATTAAAAATTGACTATATTTATAACTCCTACCCTATATATTTCAAAAGGCATGTCCAACTATACACCATGCCTCCTCTGAAATGCTTGTATTTCTATTCTGTTTGGGTTATGTTTCTCCATCATATTAGGATTAGTAGTCAGAGTCTAGTAGGGAATGGGTTAGTGTCAGGGATTCAGTATTTCAAATATATGCTGCACAAAAATCTTTCCACTCTCATTCAGAACAATGCCTAGACATTACCCTTGTCCCAAGTAAGACACAATTAGAGGAGAGGAGTTAAAAATTCTGTGAATACATATCTGGAAATGAATATTCTCATGAGTTTACAACCTTGGAGGTCGTAGAGGAGTTTCCAAAAGTATGGGACAGGGTAAGCACTCCACAAACATGGAGCTCTGCTGCCCTAAAGACTTCTTGAGAAACTGCCTCTGAGGTTGGGCACTTGAAATATATGTTTTCTTAAGGAGCTTTCTTTGTACTGAGACCATCAAAGCTGGGTGTGCATCTATGCGACCTGGAGGACATGGTTTCATATTTTCCAATGAACATGAGGCAGCAGTGCTGAATTCTCTCAATGTAGGTAAACTGTGTCCACTGGGGCCTAAGTGTCTCCGCGTGTGGACTGTGAAGCCATTTGGTCATCCTACACTTTTCCTGGTGTTTCTTGTTGCTGCACTGGGAGTTTGGTATTTGATTATGAAGTAAAAAAAAAAAAGATCACCTGGGACACAGTGCTTGAGGGAGTTCTGTCACGTGTGGTGGGTCAGGGTCTGCAAGAGAATATACCAACAATGCTTCTATTCCACATATCTTTTCCCCTTGACCATAGCAACATAATTCTCAACATTGCCCTGAAACCTCTCTATATAACAAGATGCCGTTACATATAAGGGTCTTCTGGCTGCACCATGTCAGTCACAAGGCATTTGGAAGACAATGGAAGATCAACATGGCCCCACCACAGATGTTTTATCACACACCTCCCCTCCACTGCTCTAGGCCCACTACTCAGCAGGCTCCAATTTACTGGCATCTCTGTTATACACCATTTTGATGAAACCTAGTCAATCAAGGCACTGTCTGGTATACTCATGATCAGCAACCGGTTTTCCAAATTTTCTCCAGTGCCACCTAGTCATGGAAATTTCAATAATTTTATTGTATTTATCTAGCCATTTTTCACGGATGAAGTTGGAGGCACTGTGGATTTCAATTCGTACAGGAACCATTAAATGATGAGAAACCTCATTTCAGTGAAAGCTCTGTGGAACTGTTAAAGACAAGGCTTCCCAGGGAGTGGCCAAAAAGTCACATGAAATCAGGCCCATTGAGGTCTACAATGTGAGGTCCATGTGTGTTTTGACTGTCACCTATGCCTGCCAAGTCTTTCAGGAAAAAAAACCATGTGATATCCTGGCTGAGATTCCCAGTGCTCTGTGGAAAGCCACGCTGGGCCTAGATCTCAGTTTCCAAGGGAGACTCTCATGCGTGTCGTTCTAGAATCCCAACACAATTCATGGCACAAGTTCTCTGAGATTAGATCCAGAATGCACTCTCTAAGTGTAATCACACCAGAGTTCAAGCCCATGTGGACCCAGGCATCTCCTTTAACAGCCACACAATGACCACAATTAAAATCAAAACACTCGGACATGGCCCTCATCTTTTTCCATATAGATACTCATCATAACCTTTGGCTGGAGGTTTCCATGAGGGGCGCAGTCCAAGACAGTGTCCAAAATAAGCTCCTTTGCGCCTCATTTGCCAAAAGTCAGGGTGGCCTGGACATACTTCCTGTGAACCCGGAGTGATCAAATAGGCATGCAGTTAATACTGCACCGCTTCTTCAATTTGAGGCCTACTGAGTTAGAGGTATAGATTCTTTATGTGAATTAGAGTCATGAGAAAACCCAAGCACCTCTGCAGGGCTTTGAAGAACTCAATTGACACAAAGGATCCCTATTCTCACTTGATAGAGGTCAGGAACCTCACAGAGGAAAGCGAGACTTTATCCACAATGACTGGTCTATTTGCCATTTTGGTTTTGGATGCACACATGGGATCTTTCTTTAGATCCATCTGGTGCTGAGAATCTAAACCACAACCTCACACAGGGCCAAGATGCTAATTCAGACACATCCCTTTCCAAAGCAATTAAGCAAAGAGCCACAGGTGATGCCCATTCATTTCCATTTGAAAACTGTTTACTTCAGGCTTCACAAAGGGGTGGCCAGAGCAAGAACTTTCTGACATTCAGTTCAACAGAACAATATATAAGCAAAATGCCCAAAGCAGGGTTTTTCCACTGAGATTTTCCTGGTCACACTGATATCTGAGTTTTTTGAGATGCTCGCCATTCCCTTCAGCTATCCAGTATATGGCCATGTCACAGAGCTTGGAGGTGGTACATATGTTGGACACAAAACCATGAGCCTATTCTGGAGAGTGAACAGAATTCATGAAGAAACCTGGAAATTAGGAATGTAGTAGGTTATGCCCATCTTTAAGTAAAGCCGCAATCCATTCATAAATTGGGCAGGATGATATGGGAAGCTTTCTACTAGACAGGACACATCCATTGATGCACTCTCTTTTCTAATGTCTACAACCACGGACACCATGGGATACACAGACATAGAAACACTCGCCTTTTCAAACGACTTACGAGAAACAGTTCACTCCAAACCAAACAAACCACCTTTCCTTCCTATTCTCACAACATGAGACAAAATCACAAACTCACAACCACACCCACAAAGGCACCTCCTTACCCTAAGTAGGTCTGTGACTCTATGGAGTGTCCTCTGACTGGTGGGCCACACAATGTTACCCCAAAATGTCGTGTCCTTTCTCAGATATGGTCTCCTTGGCCAACTCTATGAAGTTGTCAGGAGCCAGCGGTGGGCCACTACCTGCTTTTTCAGGAAAGGCCCCTCTTCAGAGATCTCCTGGCTTTTGGCCATTCTAACATCAGTAGGTACAAAGAAAGACTGACTCTGTCCTTGGTAATTCCAAAAAAGTGAACCCACTGGGACTGGTACTGGGACTGGCTCTGTGTGCCTGGCTTCCAGGATCCCAAGTTCAGAGAGTTCCATCACCAAGGGAGTAAGGTGAGGTCACTTCCTTCAGGAACTGAATGAGGTCACTGCCTTGGCAACCACTTTATCCTAACAGTTGCTTCCAAGTGTCTCATTAGATGGAGGCTTCCCCTACTTCCTGTGAAACATTCACAAGTTAGAATGGTATATCAACCATAGGAACCCAGTAATAGCTCTCCACACAGGCCTGGTTTGGTCAATCTCCTCTACATTGAGAAGAGAGGTTCTGATTCAGACACATCCCGTCATCCTGACCAGGCATTTTGCCATGGAAGATTAGTTTTGCTTTCTCAGGTCCTCCATAGCTGACTACATATTCTCCAGGGATCATTTCTGCATTGAACTTGTGGTCCTCAACAGGTGAAAGATCCCCTACATTCCTGTATTGTAAGTCCAACTCTGTCCCTGCTCTTCATTAAATTTACATTGAGGGAACAGTGTATTGTTAGGGTTAATAAAATGTTTGATTTGGGTTACAAATCATTCTGCTGGATGAATAATGGTATTGGGAACCTGCGATATTTTAAAAAATATAGAGGTGAAATATATAAATGAAAAAAGGAAGTCTAGGTAATTTTGAAGCCCAGAGGGGCAATGGGCCCTTCATTGGGATACTTAGCTTTGATTTACGTTGTGCACAGATATCTCAGATAAATTGATATACAATGGCATAGGACCTTGTACCTTGGATGATTAAAATTCGAAGAGAACATCCAGTCAAAAAGGGATAGTCGGTAGGATTAGATAGCTATTCGGTAGGTTAACAAAGAAGAGTGAGTATAGGATTTGGAACAAAAGTTGTTAGCAATAGGGTTTGGGTTAAAGTGTGAAAGTAAATATCAGCACACTTGAAGGGTCAGTCACAATGATGAACAGGGGAAAATATGTAGGAAAGCAGATATCAATAGAGATATTACAAAATCAACAAATGGGCCAAGGACCTTAACAGACACTTCTCAGAAGAAGACATACAATCAATTAATAAGTTCATGAAAAAATTCTCACTTTCGCTAGCAGTCAGAGAAATGCAAATCAAAACGACCCTAAGATACCATCTCACTCCAGTAAGATTGGCAGCCATTAGGATGTCAAACAATAATAAGTGCTGGCGAGGATGTGGGGAAAAGGGTACACTTGTACATTGTTGGTGGGACTGCAAAATGGTGCAGCCATTATGGAAAGCAGTATGGAGATTCCTGGGAAAGCTGGGAATGGAACCACCATTTGACCCAGCTATCACCCTCCTCGGACTATTCCCTGAGGACCATAAAAGAGCATGCTATAGGGATACCGCCACATCAATGATCATAGCAGCACAATTCACAATAGGCAGACTGTGGAACCAACCTAGATGCCCTTCAATAGATGAATGGATAAAAAAATGTGGCATCTATACACAATGGAGTATTATGCAGCACTAAAAAATGACAAATTCATGGAATTTGCAGGGAAATGGATGGCATTAGAGCAGATTATGCTAAGTGAAGCTAGCCAATCCTTAAAAAACAAATGCCAAATGTCTTTTTTGATTTAAGGAGAGCAACTAAGAACTGAACAGAGGGAAAGAGCATGAGGAAAATAGTAACATTAAACTGAGACAAGTGATGGGAGGGAAAGGGAGAGAGAAGGGAAATTGCATGGAAACGGAAAAAAACCCTTATCGTTATACGAAATCACATATATGAGGATGTGAGGGGAAAGGGGGGGGAGGGAGAGAACGGAACAACAACAGATGAGGTAGAGAGGGAAGATGTAAGGGGAGGGGAGGGGGGATAGTAGGGGATATGAAAGTCAGCAGAATACAACAGTCACTAATATGGCATTATGTAAACATTGTGAATGTGTAACTGATGTGATTCTGCAATCTGTATTTGGGGTAAAAATGGAAATGCATAACTCACTTGAAGCAAATGTATGAAAGATGAAAAAAATAAAAATTAAAAAAGTACTAAATTGGCTCATCCTAACATTAAAAAAAAGAGATATTACAAAATCAGGCAAAGTATAAAGTGAGTGATATGATTAGATATTTGCAACAGGGTTGATTTTGAATATATAATCTTAGGAAGAAACAAATATTTAGTCACCAATAGGATTGATATTTGAGAGCATTAGGCAACCTGAACATGGAAGTAATCCATGTTCACTTTCCATTTAGGCTTTAGTACAATAATAAGTGTGAACTTTGCATTTTGTGTCCAGAATATTACTGTGATAAAATGTATGTGTAGATTAGGTGACATGAGTATTTCTTTCACCATTTCTGCGAGAAATATTTTGAAGACATATACATAAGTATTGGTTGTACAAAAAGCTGTACGCTGTGTCTATGAATATACAGATAATGCATCAATAGACCATACTGTGAATAAATAGTATAGCTGGTTCCACTTTAAATAATGGATTGAATTGATATTCACAAAGGAGTGGTCTCAGGCAAAAACCTTCCTGAAATTCAGGGCAACAGAACAATAGGTAAACAAAAGGCACAAAGCAGGGTTTCTCCACTGAGACTTTCCTGGTCACACTGATATCTGAGTTTTCTGAGATGCTCGCCTTTCCCTTCAGCTATCCAGTACATAGCCATATCACATAGCTTGGAGGTAGTACATATCTTGGACACAAAACAATGAGGCAATTCTGGAGAGTGTCCAGAATTCAGGATGTAAACAGAAACTTTGGAAGATAGCAGGTGTTGCCCTTCAATAAGGAAAGCCGCAGTCCATTAATAAATCGGGCAGGATGAATGCTGCGAAGCTTTCTCCTAGACAGGACATATCCATTGATGAATTTTCTTTTCTAATGTCTACAACCACGGACAGAGTGGGATACACAGACATAGAAGCACTCGCCTTGTCAAAGGACTTACTAGAAACAGTCCACGCCAATTCAAACAAAAGGCCTTTCTTACATCTTCTCAGAAGATGAGAAAAAACCATACACACACCTACACCCACAAAGGCACCTCCCTTGTGGAGTGTCCTCTGAATGGTGGGCCATACTATATTCCCCCCAAATGGCCTGTTGTATCTCAAATATGGTCTCCTTGGCCAACTCTGTGCAGTTGTCAGGAGCCAGCGGTGAACCAATACCTGCTTTCTCAGGAAAGGCCTTTCTTCAGAGCTTTTCTGGCATTTGGCCATCCTCACATCTGTTGGTAGTAAGAAAGACTGACTCTGTCCTTGGTAAATTGAAACAAGTGAGACCACAGGGATTGGGACTGTGACTGGCACTGGGTGCCTCTCTTCCTGGATCCCAAGTTCAGAGAGTTCCATCACCAAGGAAGTGAAGTGAGGTCACTTCCTTCAGGAACAGAATGAGGTCACTGCCTTGGCAAACCTCTTTGTCCTAACAGTTACTTCTAAGGGTCCCATGAGATGGAGTCTGTCCCTTCTTTCTGTCACACTTTCACAAGTTAGAATGGTATATCAACCATAGGCACCTGGGAAGAGCTCTTCACACAGGCCTGATTTGGTCCATCTTCTCTACATTTAGAAGATAGAGGTTGATTCAGACACATCCATTCATCCTGACCAGGTTGTTTACCATAAAAGATGACTTTTCCTCTCTCAGGTCCTTCATAGCTGCCTACATCTTCTCCAGGGATCATTTCTGCATGGACCTTTGATGTTCTCAGAAGGTGGAAGATCCCCTACATTCCTGTATTGTAAGACCAACTCTGTCCCTCCTCTTTTGTAAAGTTAGATTGAGGGAACAGTGTATGTTTAGGGTTAATAACATGTTTAATTTGGGTTAGGAATCTCTCTGCGGCATGAATAATGGTATTGGGAACCTGTGATATTTACAAGAATATATAGGTGAAATGTAAGTATGAAAACAGAAATCTAGGTAAGATTCGAAGTCAAAAGGGCATTGGGTCCTTGAGTGGGATTCTTAGGTTTGAATTATGTTCTGCATATATGACTCCGATAAATTGAAATACAATGGTTTAGGACCTTATACCTTGGATGATTAATTGTCGAAGAGAACATCGAGTCAAAAAGCAATAGTCAGTAGGATTAGGAAGATAGTCAGTAGGTTTAGAAATAAGAGTGAGTATAGGATTTAGACCAAAATTTCTTTAGCAATAGGGTCTCGGGTAGACATTGAATGTAAATGTCAGCATATGTGAAGTGTCAGACACAATGATGAACTGGGGAATATATGTAGGAAAGCAGATATCAATAGAGATATAAGGAAATCAGGCAAAGTATAAACTGAGTGATAGGATTAGACATTTTCAACAGGCTTGAATTTGAATATATAATCTTAGAAAGAAACAAATATGTAGTCACCAATAGGATTTACATTTGAGAGCATTAGGCAACCTGGACATGGTTGTTTTTAGTAATCCATGCTCACTTTCCATTTAGGCTTTGATACAATCATGAGTGTGACCTTTGTTTTTTGTGTCCAGAATATTACTGTGATAAAAAAAGAAAAAAAATATATATATATATAGATAGATAGATAAGGTGACATGAATATTTCTTCTTCCATTTCTGGGAGCAATGTTTTGAAGAGGTATAAATTATTATTGGGGCAACAAAGAGGTGTACACTGTGTCTATGAATATAGAGATAATGCATTAAGAGACCATACTGTGAATAAATAACATACCTGGTTCCAACTTTCATAATGGATTGAATTGAAATGTGAAAATGTACAGGAAATCTTATATTGATATACACACATTCATTCCAACCACTTATACATCTAATGGTAAAATTAATGTTATGGTTTATCTTGAAGAGTGTGTGGGTTTAGCTTCAAAATGGATTATGGAAATCAAAAATAATGTGTTTGGAAATAAGTCTCATAAAAAGACCAGTCAAGTAACATGGAGGAATACATGTGTTCTGAAGCAGGAAGTGATTAAAAGTGAAACAAATTCCTATAAATTTGTGAACTTGTGAATGAAATATATATCGTATAATGTGCAAAAACTGAAGAAATAGTAATGTACCAGTGTTGAATTAAAATGAACGTCAAAATAGACATCATGTCCCCTAGGAATCTACTTGCATTGATGTTAAACTGGGTCAGTTACTGTAGAAATATTAGGATTTGTAAGCACCATTGATTGAAGTTAGTTTTCAACACTGGGAAACAAATATGTATTTCAGGTAGATGATTATTTCTGAGAATAATCTTGTGAAAAGTTGATTATAAATCCACATACATGAACATGAATGAATTTACGGAGTGTATATAAGACAAATATATTTCATATTTTATAAAATCTGTAGAGTGTGTGTGTGTGTGTGTATATATATATATATATATATATATATATATATATATATACAAAAAAAAACACAAAAATTTATTAAAAAGTCTCAATATATATATGCCAATCGTAATTCATCATGTAATATATATCATCCACAGATGCAAAAATATTTATTTTACTAAACATGGCTTCATGTATAATATTGTTCTAATAGGAAGCTCACCCATTGTTTGAATTTTCAGTTTCAACAGCGTTTAGGAGGACTGATCTCTTCTTACAATTTGTTTCTGCCAAATCAGCCAACTCATAAAAATATACGTGTGATACCAAGTAGGAATCTATATGTGCATATAAAAAGTACATGTGCTGAGTAGGCTACAGAGAAAGGGAGACACTAATTCACATATTTGTTAACTTTAAAAACGCATGGAGAGAGCTGGGGATGTGGCTCAAGTGGTAGTGCGGCATGGGTTCGATTCTCAGCACCACGTGCAAACAAAGATGCTGTGTCCGCCGATAATTAAAAAATAAATATTATAGAATTCTCTCTCACCTCTCTTTAAAAAAAACACATGGAAGACTATTTCAATTAAAAATTGAGTAGATTTATAAAACCGACCCTTTATCATGCAAGAGGGAAATCCAACTATACACCATGCCTCCTCTGAACTGCTTGTATATTCATTCTTTTTGGGTATTTTTCTGCATCATATTAGGATTAGTAGTCAGAGTCTAGTAGGGTATGAGTTAGTGTCAGGGATTCAGTATTTCGAATGGAAAATTGGAAAATGGATCAATGTGTATGCAAATGTGTCCTACAAAAAAATTTTCCCACTCTCATTCAGAAAAATGCCTTGACATTACCTTCACCCCAAGTAAGACACAATTAGAGGAGAAGATTTAGAAAATCTTTGAATACATATCTGAAATTGAAAATGCTTAGGGTTCACAACCTTGGAGATTGTAGAGGAGTTTCCAAAAGTAAGGGACAGTGTAAAAACTCTACAAACATGGAGATTTGCCTGCCTAAAGACGTCTGGAGAAACTGCCTCTAGGTTGGGCACTTGAAATATATGTTGTTGTCAGGAGCTTTAGCTTCCTTTCTAGTGACACCATCAAAGCTGCGTCTTCATCTCTGTGATCTGGAGGACATGGTTTATAATTTTCCAATAAACATGAAGCAGCAGTGCTGAATTCTCTCTTTGTATGTAAACTGTGGCCACTGGGGGCTAAGTGTCTCCCCATGTGGACTGCGAAGCCATTTCATCATCCTCCACTTTTCATAATGTTTCTTCCTGCTGCACTCGGAGTTTGGTATTTGCTTCACAAAATACAAGGAGTTCAACTGGGACACAGTGTTGCAGCGAGTTCTGTCACGTGTGGTGGATCAGGGTCTGCAGGAGAATGCACCAACAGGGCTTGTATACCACATAGGATGCCCCCTTGACCATAGCAACCTGATTCTGAACATTGCCCTGAAACCTCTCCATATAACAAGTTGCCTTTACATATAAGGGTCTGCTGGCTGCACCATGTCAGTCACAAGCCATTTGGAAGTCAATGGCAGATCCACATGGCCTCACCTCAGATGTTTTATCACACATTTGCTCACCACTGCTCTAGGCCCACTACTCAGCAGGATCCAAATTACTGAGATCTCTGTTCTACACCATTTTCATCAAAACCAGTCAATCAAGGCACTGTCTTGTACACTCGTGATCAGCAACAGGACATCCAAAGGTTCTTCATTGCCACCTGGGTCACTGGAATTTCAAAAATTTCATGGTATTTATCTATCCAATTTTCAATTATGAAGTTGGAAGCACTATGGCTTTCAAATCATTCAGGAATCATTCAATGGTGAGGAAGCTCATTTCAATGAAAGCTTTGAAGAACTCTCACAGGCAAGGCTTCCCAAAGAGTGGCCTAAAGGTCACATGAATCCAGGCCCATTGAGGTCTACAATTGAGGTCCATGTGTGTTTTGACTAGCAAATATGGCTTCCAAGTCTTTCAGAATAAAATAATGTGATATCCTGGCTGAGATTCCCAGTGCTCTGTGGAAAGCCACCCTAGGACTAGACCTCAGTTTCCAACGGAGACTCTCATGCGTGGCCTCCTAAATTCCCAACACAATTCATGGCAATACTTCTTTGATGATTGATCCAGAACTCAGTGTTTAAGGGGAATGACACCAGAGTTCAAGCCCAGGTGGATCCAGTCATCTCTTCCAACTGCCACACGAATGACTACAATTAAAACCAAAACACTCCCACATGGTCCTCACCTTCTTCCATATAGACACTCATCATTACCTCTGGCTGGAGTTTTTCATGTGGGACGCATGCCAAGAGGGTGTGCAAAATAATCTTCCTTGCCCCTCATTTGCCTAAAGTCAGGGTGGCATGGTCACCCTTCCTGTGAACCTGGAGTGATCCAATAGGCCTGCCATGAATACTGCTCTGCTTCTCCAATTTGAGGCCTACTGACTCTCAGGGATAGATTCTTTAAGTGATTTGGAGTCACAAGAAAACACAAGTACCTCTGCAGTTCTTCAAAGAACTCATTTGACCTAAAGGATCCCTATTCTCATTTGATAGAGGTCAGAATCCTAACAGAGGAAGGCAAGAGACTCATCAACAATGACAGATTTTGGCCATTTTGGTTTTGATTGCACACATGGAATCTATCTTTAGATCCATCATGTGCTTGAGAATCTAAGCCACAACCTCATACAGGGCCAAGAGGCAGATTTAGACACATCCTTTTACAAGCAATTAAGCAAAGAGCCACAGGTGATGCCCATTCATTTCCATTTGAAAACTGTTTTCTTCAGGCTTCACAAAGGGGTGGCCTGAGGCAAAGACCTTCCTGACATTCAGGACAACAGAACCATAGGTAAGCAAATGAACCAAAGCAGGGTTTCTCCACTGAGAATTTATTGTTCACACTGATATCTGAGTTTTCTACGATGTTCCCATTCTCTACAGCTATCAAGTATATGGACATGTCTCAGAGCTTGGAGGTGGTACATATCTTGAAAACAAAACAATAAGACTATTCTGAAGAGTGGCCAGAATTCGGGAAGAAAAAAGAAACTTAGGAATTTAGGAGGTGTTGCCCATCCATAAGGCAAACCAAAGTCCATTCTTCAATTAGGCAGGAAGAATGCTGGGAAGTTTTCTACTAGACAGGACACATCTTTTGATGCCTTCTCTTTTCTAATGTCTACAACCACGGACACAGTGGGATACTCAGACATAGAAACACTAGCCTTGTCAAACGACTTACTAGAAACAGTCCACTCCAACCCAAACAAACAGCCTTTCCTACCTATTCTCAGAACATGAGAGAAAACCACAAACTCACCCCACACCCACAAAGGCACTTCCTTAACCCAAGTAGGTCTGTGACTATCCGGAGTGTGCTCTAACTGGTGGGCCATACTATGTTCCCCTGAAATGGCCTGTCCTTTCTCAGATCTGGTCTCCTTGGCCAACTCTGTGAAGTTGTCAGGAGCCAGCAGTGAACCAATACGTGCATTCTCAGGAAAGGCCCCTCTTCAGAGCTCTTCTGCCATTTGACAATCCTCATATCAGTCAGTACCAAGGAAGACTGACTCTGTCCTTGGTAAATCCAAACAAGTGAGACCACTGGGACTGGGACTGGGACTGGCTCTGGGTGCCTGACTTCCTGCATTACAATTTCAGAGTTTTTTATCACCAAAGAAGAGAGGTGAGGTCACTTCCTTCAGGAACTGAATGAGGTCACTACCTTGGCCACCACTTTGTCCTAACAGTTGCTTCGAAAGGTCCCATGAAATGGAGGCTGCCCCTACTTCCTTTGACACTTTCACAAGTTAGAATGGTATATCAACCATAGGCACCTGGAAACAGCTCTCCACACAGGCATGGTTTGATCAGTTCTCTACATTAAGAAAGGAGAGGCTGATTCAGACACATCCCTTCATACTGACGCGGTTGTTTGCCATGGAATATGACTTTTCCCCTCTTAGGTCCTTCATAGCTGCCTGCAACTTCTTCAGGGCATAGTTTCTGCATGGTCCTTTGATGTTCTCAGCAGGTGGAAGATCCCCTACATTACTGTATTGTAAGACAAACTCTGTCTCGGCTCTTCAGTAAAGTTAGTTTGAGGGAACAATGTATGGTTAGGCTTAATAACATGTTTGATTTGAGTTAGGAATTATTCTGCTTAATGAATAATGGTATTGGGAACTTGCGATATTTACAAGAATATATTGGTGAAATATACGTTTGAAAACAGAAATCTAGATAAGATTTGAATCCAGGAAGGGCATTGGGCTGTTGATTGGGATACTTAGCTTTGAATTATGTTCTGCACAGATGCCTCAGATAAATCAATATACAATGACATAGGACCTTGTATCTTGGATGATTGATTGTCGAAGAGATCATCCAGTCAAAAAGGGATAGTCTTTAGGATTAGGAAGATAGTCAGTATGTTTGAAAAAAGAGTTAGTATAGGATTTGGACCAAAAGTTCTTTAGCAATAGGGTTTCGGATAGAGAGTGAATGTAAATGTCAGCACATGAGAAGAGTCAGTCACAATGATGAAATGGGGAAAATATGTAGGAAAGCAGATATCAATAGAGACATTAGGAAATCAGGCAAAATATAAAGTGAGTGATAGGATTAGTCATTTTCAACAGGGTTGAGGTTGAATATATTATCTTAAGAAGAAGTAAATATGTAGTCACCAATAGGATTGATTTGAGAGCATTCGGCAACCTGGACATGGATGTGTTTAGTAATCCATGCTCACTTTCCATTTAGGCTTTGGTGAAAGGTTAATAAAATAGGTACTTGTTACTTACTGTTTTTCTGTGTGCTTAACAAAACACTGTTGAAGTCTTGAGGACTGTTTGCTAATCTTGTTTCCAGAATGTGCTGTCCCCAACTGCCAAACTGCAAATGTATACCCTCACCCGTTTGCACGCAAACCACCCACTTGCCCTGACCCATCAATAAACTTCCCTCCCTGCCCTCTCCAAGGAAAGCATATAAGCTCTGCTTAAGCTGTTCTCATTGCTCTCTGCTCTATTCAAGTGAGCTCTGAGTCCCAGAATGCTGGACCCATAATAAACCATTTACTGTTGCATGAGACATTCCTCTGGTGGTCTCTTCCTCTGATGCTTGCCCGACCTTTACATCTGGAGGCACGAGCAAGATCCGGCAGCGGCGGATGAAAGATCCCCAAGGGACTCTTTTCAGGGTAAGTAAGGGAACTCTTTTTGGTTTTAGGTTTCAGGTTAGGGCTTGGCAAAATGACTATCGGTGATGAGCGTGAGCTCTCTCTGACAGAGGCTGACATATGTGTCACAGAGCCACAGGCCACGTCCCTGGGTGATGCCCCAGAGGACTCAGGAAATCGAGGAACAATAGTCTCCTTGACTCAGTGATATTTTGCTTCGGATTCGGTATTGCCAGCCCATCAGGTTTTGTCGGCTACTCAGTCCTGACCTCAGTATTGGACGTCCATTGCCTGTCTTTATTGTCTTGTCTTGTCAGTGTAGTGTGTCGTTGCTTTCACTGTTTGTGTATCTCTCATTTTGGGACAGAGCACTTCACCACCTCTCTTCCTGACCCTTGATCACTGGCCCAAAGTCCGCGTAAGGGCCCAGAATCTGTCTTTTTCAGTAAATTGCTGGACCTGGCAGACCCTCTGTGCCTCAGAATGACCCACCTTTGGAGTTGGATAGCCCCTAGAAACATCTACTTCCCACTAATTCGAAAAGTCCGAGATTTTGTCTTTCAACCAGGGCCACATAGACATCCAGATCAACAGCCATATATCTTAACTTTGCAGGACCTCTGCAAATCTCCTCCTCCATGGGTGAAGCCTTTCCTTGTCTCTGCCCCCACTCCTACTCCTTCCACCATGATTCTATCTCTCAAACCCTCTGCTCCTCCTCCTCCACCCTCTGTTCTCCCTGAGTCTCAAGACTCTACTGGACTCTCCTACCCTTCTTATCCGCTGCCCTCGTCCACCAACCCCCAACAACCTCTAAGTGATTCCCCTGCTGCTGACTCAGCCTCTCCGCCATTGGAGGAAGCTAGGCCGGCCCAGCGCACACCAGATGACTCCCCCTTGTCACACACACAGCCCCTCGTTCCCTGGAGGAAGCTGGCCCGGCTAAAAGAACTCAAAGAACTCCCTGGCGTTTTCACACCTGCCTACTTGGGATGACTGCCAAAAAATCCTAGGGATTCTCTTCATGACAGGGGAATGAGAGAGAAACTTCCTGGAAGCTAGAAAAAAATATCCTCAGACCAGATGTGTGACCAACACAACTTCCCAACATAATCAAAGCCGGCTTCCCCTTGAACTGACCCAACTGGGACCCCGACACCTTTGAATGTAGGGAGCATCTGTCCACTTATTGCTGGGCCCTAATAGTGGCTTTCCAACCGGCCGCTAGGCAACCAACTAATTTGGCCAGGGTAAGAGAGATTATTCAAGGGCCTGATGAATATCCCTCTATGTTTCTAGAGAGAATTATGGAGGCATATAGGAGATATACTCCTTTCGATCTTCAGGCAGAGGATCAAAAGGCATCTGTCATGATGGCCTTCATTGGGCAAGCTGATCTGGATATTAAAAGAAAGTTACAATACTTAGATGGATTACAAGATATGACTTTGAGAGATTTAGGCATAGTAGCCGAGAAAGTATCCTATAAGAGAGAAACAGAGAGAACAAAAGGGAGCAAAGGGAGGATGAGAGATGAAAAAGACAGATTAAGGTATTAACTAAGGTCCTGGTCACAACAATAAATAGGCCAGAAATAAAGAAACAGGGAGACAAGAAGCGATACCTGGGTCCCCGCCAGAGGCCACCCTTGGCCTCAGATCAATGTGCCTAATGTAAAGAAAAAGGACACTGAGCCAAGGAGTGCCCTAGAAAGAGACAGCCACGCCAGACAGCCTTTCTGACTCTGGAGGTTGACTAAGAATGTCGGGGCTCAGGTCCCTTCCCCGAGCTCAGGGTAACTTTTGAAGTGAAGGGGACCCCATAAACTTTGAAGTGGATACAGCAGCAGTATACTCAGCCCTTAAAGCCCCACTGGGCCCTCTATCAAATAAAAGGTCTCTAGTTCAAAGGGCTAACAGCAGTAAATATCAGACTTAGACAACTAAGAGGACCATGGAGATGGGGAAAGGAAAAATCCAACATTCCTTCCTAGTAATCCCAGAATGCCTGGCCCCATTGATGGGCAGAGATCTGCTCAGTAAGCTCTGGGCCAAAACAACTTTTAACCCCGAAGGCCCCAAAATGATATTTCTAAATCCTTCATTAAAAACTCCTATAGTCATGGCTTTATAAATGTCAGTCGAAGATGAACATCCACTTTTCACACACCCGAAGACTGATCAAACAGGCAAGCCACCCCAGAAATGGATAACAGATTACCCACATGCCTGGGCAAAAATTGTTGGGTTAGGCCTAGCCATGAATCAACCTCCAAGAACAGTGGAGTTAAAAACCTCAGCCTCCCCAATCAATGTCAAACAACATCCTCTGAGCAAAAATGCTAAAGATGGGATAAGGCCCCATATTCAGAAATATCTGACCTTAGGGTCCTAAGGCCCTGTCAATCAGCCCGGAACACTCCCCTGCTACCAGTAAAAAATCCAGGAACTGGGGACTATCCCCCGTTCAAGACCTAAGAGAGATCAACAACAGAGTGCAGGACATTCACCCCACGGTAAATAATTCGTACAATCTGCTTATCACTCTGAACCCTGAGTAGAAATGGTATGGACATAAAGATGCTATCTTTTGCATGCCTCTGCATAAAGACAGTCAGTTGCTGTTTGCTTTTGAGTGGATAGACCGAGAAACTGGAACGTATTGTAAACTAACATGGACTAGACTCCCACAGGGGTTCAAAAACTCCCCCACTCTCTTTGATGAAGCCCTCCACAGAGATGTCAACAACTTCAGAATTATGCACCCTGAAGTCACCCAGCTTCAATACATGGATGACCTGCTACTGCAGCCAACACCAAGGAAAACTGTGAGTCTGGGAACCAAGCACTATTATGTAAGCTTGCTCAACTCGGGTATAGAGCTTCTTCCAAAAAACCCCAAATTTGCCAGCAAGAAATAGTCTTCCTGGGCTATTCCCTTTGGGGTGGTAAACGATGGCTCACTGAGCCCAGAAAACAAACGGTTCTGCAGATACCCCCCGCCTCTAGCAGCAGACAACACAGAGAGTTTCTTGGGACTACTGGGTTTTGCAGGTTATGGATTCCTGTGTTTGCGTCCTTAACTTCTCCTTTATACCCGCTGTTAAAGGGAGATGCCCAATTCCAATGGACCTCTGAGCACCA
This sequence comes from Callospermophilus lateralis, assembly GCF_048772815.1. Lineage (NCBI taxonomy): Eukaryota > Metazoa > Chordata > Mammalia > Rodentia > Sciuridae > Callospermophilus > Callospermophilus lateralis. Next base: position 222,782 of record NW_027513163.1, read on the forward strand.
GCAAGCTTTTGATAACATCTTACGACACTGGCACTGAACTCCTCAACTTCACTGAGCCAAGCCTGCAGTTTCAGAAAGCCCTACACTACGTTAAAAATGTACATCAATTCACTCACCTTGGTTCAAAGAAACTGCAGGCATTTCTGAAGGATCAAGAACAGAGTTTTCCACTAACCGACTCACCGCGAAAGGACATAACTGAATGGGTAACAAAACCCTGTCCATTCTGTCAATAGGTTAATGCTTACCCTTCCAAGCTTCCTGCAGGAAAGTACCTATGAGCAACCAGACCAGGAAATTCTGGGAAGTGGACTTTACTGAAATTAAGCCAGCAAGGTATGGACTTCAATATCTCCTAGTGTTTGTAGATATATTTTAAGGATGGATTGAAGCCTTCCCCACAAAAAAAAGGCACAGATGGTGGTAAAAAATCCTGAAAGATATTTTTCCATGATACGGCCTACCAAAGGTAATAGGGTCTGATAATGGACCGGCGTTCATGGCCCAGGTAAGTAAGGGGTTAGCCAGGATCCTAGGGATAAATTGGAAGTTACATTGTGCTTATACACCCCAGAGCTCAGGACAGGTTAAAAAAAATTAATAGAACCATTAAAGAGACCTTAACGAAATTAAGCTTAGAGAGGGCATCAAAGATTGGACTATGCTCCTGCCTTATGCACTGTTTCATGCAAGAAATATTCCCTCTGTTTCTTTGTGTAACCTCACCTCCTATGAAATTCTCTATGGGGCCCCTCATCCAGTAAGGACCTAACCACAACTCTAAGACCTACCGATCCCTTCCACACCCCCTTGCTTGACAAACTTAAAGCTCTTGAAAGAACTCAGCGATACCTGTCAAAACAGCTGGCCACTGCCTACCAACCTGGTGAAGAGGAGACTCCACATCGATATCAAAAAAGAGACTTCGTCTACATAAGATGACATCAGGTGTCATCCCTGGAACTCCGCTGGACAGGACCATACCAGGTGCTACTTATAAAACCTACAGTGGTAAAGGTAGACAGAATCACTTCCTGGATCCTAATTCTCATCTCAAGTCTGTGCCCTGTCCAGACTCTGGCTTGAAAGTGGAAAAGACTGGTAACCCTTTCAAATTGCATATTTGCCATGTGGATAAGGCTATAGACTCTCCCCTTGGCCACCACTAGTCCTAACCATCATCAGCCCATTCAGCAACAATGGCTGATCACAAATCCTATTAGACAAAAAGTATGGTCTGTCTCGCATACAGCCCCCTTAGGGACCTGGTGGCCATCTCTCCACCCAGATATTTGTCAGCTGGGTATACGTCTTTCCAATTGGGATATATCTGATGAAGAGGATCCCACTAAAATTCCATTAAATTTCTCCCGTACCATAGATAATGGAAACAAACATTATGGATGTAGGGACACGCAAGCCTGATGCAGGTTGGCTAGCCTAGATTACTATGTTTGCCCGGTGGACTATCAAAGCCACAAACAACCACGGCTGTGTGGGGGAAAAGCCGTCTTCTTCCGTAAGTCATGGGGATGTGAGCATACAGGGGCTGCCTGGTGGAACCCAAACTCCTCATCAAATTCAGTTCACAGCATTGGCCATATTACCAATTAGACAACCAAAACCGATGGCCCCCAGAGGGGTCTCTAGATCCTCAAATTCTGTGTGACTATTTCAACTTCGGCAAGTGCTCAAAAGGATGGAAGAAAATTCCCCTATGTGTAGGCCTTTTCCTTCCTTTGCTCACATCATGAACTATGTTTCTCCAATAGATCCTTCTGCTCCAGACTCTCTGCTGTCACTCTCACATCAACAACCTGATTTCTCCCCTCCAATTACTAGATCAAAACCCCAAACCTCCGCTGGTTCTCAGACCATTGCCCCCTTGCTGAGGTAGCAGGTACTGAGGTACCCTTCCACCCACTCACTCCTCTCTTCTCCTGTCAGTGCCCACACCGGGTCCCACCAGGTCCTCTTACCAGCTAACCCAAAGCTCAAACTAGCTGAGGAGTGCCCTCAGATGCCTATCCAAGATGTAATGAAAATGGCCTTTAAAGCTGCTTTGTCATCACTAAAAACAGGTTACTAAGAATTTAAAGTCCCTCACAGGCTTTTTAGGATACTCACTCTCGTCTTCCCATCTGCTCTACCTGTTCTACTGCTCAAGTTTTGTTGCCAGGAAAATCCCAAACCCTTTTCCCATTATTCTTTTATATCTCTTTTTCCTCATTCTCAGAACCACAGAATTGCTCTCACCCCCCACCTTCCCCGTCTTCCCCTCTGTACCAGGCCCACAGAAAAATCTTAAATGGCCTTCTCCAGAAGTCTTCATCATGGCTGACTTTAGGACTTTCAGCAACAAAGTCCCTATAAAAGAGTTCAGTGTAGATAAACTTCCTCTTTTCGTGTTGCTCTGTTATACTTGGCCACTGGCTGGAAAAATCAGCACGTCTAAGCTAGACACCCCCTTACTAGTTTTTCACAAAATATGTGAACAAGGCCTCTGGCCTTGAGCTGAGGCTTCCAGAGATGGCTACATTTCCAAGATAAAGAAGTTACCAACTGGGCTCCATGGTAACAGCTGGCAGGGAGAAAATAAAAGAGAAGAAAAAAGCTCTCCCCCTCCCAGGTGTCCTTAAAAAGTTATCTTTCCCAGAGAAGAGGAAAATAAAAACAGAACCAAAAACTGTTTTTTGTGAACTTCTGCAGACTGTGAATTTCTGAGTCTTTTCCCTTACATGTTGGGTACAAAATTCTGAAACTACCTAAAATTGGGATTCAGGGGATTAATTGAGTACAACAGAAGCAATGCCCTCTATATCCGGTTGCAACCAAATAGGACTGTTTCCCTGTCTTTGGTGCTATCTTAGGTGCCTTGCCTTGTCCATACCTACAACAGTATAATTCTATATACTTAAACATTGTTTATTCATAAAATTATCAACAGATGTGATTAATTATGTAATGGTGCAGATGTTTCCCCGAGTGCTCTATCATGAGGCAGGATCATTTAAATTTCAAATAGGGCGGCATACAACCCGGTTCCACTGGCAACCTGTATCGTTCACTTTAGCCATCCTATGAGGAATCGTAGTTGCTGCAGAGGTGGGCACAGGAACCACTGCCCTAATCCATGGGACACAACAAATGACCCAATTAGAAGAAGCAATAGACCAAAACTTAAAGATATTAAAAAACCACCATCACAGCTTTACAAGAATCTTTAACCTCTCTCTCTGAATTTGTTTTACAGAACAGGCGAGGGTTCGACCTCCTCTTCATGAGAGAAGGGGCCTTTGTCCTGCATTGCGGGAAGAATGTTGTTATTATGCCTATCATACTGGAGTTGTAAAAGAATTTATGATTAAATTAAGAAGACGCATTGAAGAGCATCAACAAGAGAGAGAGGCCCAAAAAGGGTGGTTTGAGTCTTGGTTCACAGAGTCCCCCTGGTTAACTATGCTTTTATCAGCCCTGGCCGGTCCATTAATAATCCTCACATTATTGCAAACTGTAGGACCCTGTTTGCTCAACCGTGTAGTTTCCTTTCTCCAAGCTCAAATTGGACAAGTTAAACTTATGGTAATCAGAAATCAATATACCACACTAGCAGACATAAAATGTGACATCCCCAATGATCACTATTATGATTTAATGTAACCAAAAGAAAGTGGGGAATGAAAGGTAAATAAAATAGGTAATTGTCAATTTACGGTATGCTTAACAAAACACTGTTGATATCTTGAGAACTGTTTGCTAATCTTGTTCCCTGAATGTGCTGTACCAACTGCAAAACTGCAGAATGTACTCCCTCACCCATTTACACGCAAACTGCCCACTCGCCCTGACCCATCAATAATCTTCCCTCCCTGCCCTCTCCAAGGAAAGTATATAAGCTCTGATTAAGCTGTTCTCAGGGCTCTCTGCTCTACTCAAGGGAGCTCTGAGACCCAGCATGCTGGATCCCCATAAACTTTTGGCTGTTGCATTAGACAGTCCCTGGTAGTCTCTTCCTCCAATGCTCCCCTGACATTTACATTGGTAAAATAATAAGTGTGACCATTGCTTCTGTGTCCAAATGTACAAATTAATATTGGGGGTACAAATAGGTGTACCCTGTGATATGAATATAGAGATAATGCATGAATAGACAATACTGTGAATAAATAATATAATGGGTTCCAAATTTAATAATGGATTCAATTGATATCTGAAAATATACAGGAAATCTTATATTGATATACATACATTCATTCCAACCAGTTATACATCTAAACGTTATATTAGGATTATGGTTTATCATGAAGAGTGTGTGAGTTTCGCTTCAAAACTGATTATGGAAGTTGAAAATAATGTGTTTGGAAAGAAGTCTCATGAAAAGACCAGACAAGAAACCTGGAGGAATCCATGTGTTCTGAAGCAGGAAGTTATTGAAAGTGAAAAAAATGGCTATAAGTGTGCTAACTTGTGGATGAAATATATATCCTATGATGTTCATAAATTGAAGAAATAGTAATGTACCAGTGTTGAATAAAAATGAACGTCAAAATACACATCATATCCCATAGTAATCTACTTGCATTGATGTTAAACTGGGTCAGTTACTGTACAAATATTAGTATTTGTATGCAACATTAACTGAAGTTAGTTTTCAGTACTGGAAACAAATATGTATTTCAGGTGGATGAATATTTCTGAGAATAATCTTGTGAATACTTGATTAGAAATCCATATACATGAACATGAATGAATTTAGGGAGTGTATATAAGACACATATATTTCATATTTTGAAAAATCTGGAGAGTATGTATATATATATATATATATATATATATATATACAAAAAAAAACACACACAGAGTCATTAAATTACCAATATATATGCCAATCAAAATTTATCATGAAATATATATAATCCACAGATGCAAAAATATTTCTTTTACTGAACATGGATTTATGTTTAATGTTGTTCAACTACGAAGCTCACCCATAGGTTGAATTTTAAGATCCAACAGGGTTTAGGAGGACTGATCTCTTCTCATAATTTGTATCTGCCAAGTCAGCCACCTCACAAGAATGTACATGTGATACCAGGTAGGATTCTATATGTGCATATAAAAATACATGTTCTGAATAGGCTACAGAGAAAGGGAGACAGGAATTTATATATTTATTAACTTTAAAAACACAAGGAGAACTATTTCAATTAAAAATTAACTAGATTTATAACACCTACCATTCATAATGCAAATGGCAAGTCCAACTATACACCATGCCTCCTTTGAACTGCTAGTATTTCTATTCTGTTTGGGTTAGTTTTCTCCATCATATTAGGATTAGCAGTCAGAGTCTAGTAGTTTATGAGTTAGTGTCAGGGATTAAGTATTTCGAATGAAAAATTGGAAAATAAATCCAATGTGTATGCATATATGTGCTACACAAAAATCTTCCCACTCTCATCCACAACAATGCCTTGACATTAACTTCGCCCCAAGTCAGACACAATTAGAGGAGAAGAGTTAGAAAATCTGTGAATGCATATGTGGAATGGAATATACTCAGGAGTTCACAACCTTGGAAGTGGTAGTGCAGTTTCCAAAAGTAAGGCACATGGTAAACACTCCACAAACATGGAGTTCTGCTGGCCTAAAGACTTCTTGATAAACTGCCTCTGAGGTTGGGCACTTGAAATATATGTTGTTGTCAGTAGCTTTAGCTTACTTTCTAGTGAGACCATCAAAGCTGGGTCTGCATCTATGTGACCTGGTGGACACTGTTTCTAATTTTCCAATGAACATGAGGCAGCAGTGTGAATACTCTCTTTGTAGTTAAACTATGGCCACTGGGAGCTAAGTGACTCACCATGTGAACTGTGAAGCCATTTGGTCCTCCTCCACTTTTCGTGGTGGTTCTTGCTGCTGCACTGGGACTTTGGTATTTTCTTCATGAAATACAAGGAGATCAACTGGGACACAGTGCTTGAGGGAGTTCTGTCACGTGTGGAGCTCACGGTCTGCATGTGAATGCACCAACCAGGATTCTATCCCACATGGGTTGCCCCTTTGTCCGTAGCAACCTGATTCTGAACATTACCTTGAAATCTCCCTATATAAAAAGATGCCTTTACATGGAAGGTTCTGCTGGCTGTACCATGTCAGTCACAAGCCATTTGGAAGCCAATGGCAGATCCACATGGCCCCACCACACATGTTTTATCACACACCTTCACACCACTGCTCTAGGCCCACTAATTTGCAGGCTCCAACTTACTGGCACCTCTGTTCTACACAATTTTCATGAAACCCAGTCAGTCAAGGCACTGTCTGATACACTCATGATCAGCAATAGGACATCCAAAGATTCTCCAGTGCCACCTGGTCATGGGAATTTCAAAAATTTCATGGTGTTTATGTAGCCATTTCTTCGAGGATGAATTTGGAGGATCTGTGGTTTTCAAAAACCATTAAATGTTGAGGAAGCTCATTTCAATGAAACTCTGGAGAACTCTCATAGGCAAGGCTTCCCAACGAGTGGACAAAAGGTCACATGAAGCCAGTCCAATTGAAGTCTACAATGTGGAGGTACATGTGTGTTTTGACTCTCAACTATGGCTGCCAAGACTTTAAGAAGAAAATCATGGATTATCTTGGCTGAGATTCCCAGTGTTCTGTGGCCTTGATCTAAGTTTATAAGGGCTACTCTCATGCGTGGCCTTCTAAAATCCCAACAAAACTCATGGCAATACTTCTCTGAGGTCAGTTCCAGAACTCAGTCTCTATAGGGATTCACACCAGAGTTCAAGCTCAGGTGGACCCAGTGATTTCTTCCAATCGCCACACAAATGACCAAAATTTAAATGAAAACACTCCCATATGGCCCTCATCTTTTCCACATAGACACTCATCATAACCTCTAGCTGGAGGTTTCTATGAGGGGTGCTGGACAAGACAGTGTCCAAAATAAGCTCCCTTGCCCGTCATTTGCCTAAAGTCAGGGTGGCCTGGAAACCCTTCCTCTGAACCAGGAGCGATCAAATAGGCCTACCATTATTACTGTTCCACTTCTCCAATTTGAGGCCTACTGACTGTGGGGTTTAGATTCTTTATGTGGATTGGGGTCATGAGAAAACCCAAGCACCAATGGGCTAGACTCTGAAGGGCTTTGAAAAACTCATTTGACCCAAAGGATTCCTATTCTCACCTTATGGAGGTCAGGAAACTTACAGAGGAAGGTGAGAGACTTCATCCATAATGAATGCTCTTTTGGCCATTTTGGTTTTGGATGCACACATGGCATCTTTCTTTGATCCATCAGGTGCTGAGAATCTAAGCCACAGACTCACACAGGGCCTGAAGGGTGATTCAGACACATCCCTTTCGAAATCAATTACTCAAAGAGGGACAGGTGATGCCCATTCATTTACATTAGAGAACTGTTTTATTCAGGCTTCACAACGGGGTGGCCTTAGGTGAAGACCTTCCTGACATTCAGTGCTATAGAACAATAGGTAAGCAAAAGTCCCAAAGCAGGGTTTCTTCACTGAGACTTTCCTGGTAACACTGATATCTGAGTTTTCTGAGATTCTCGCCATTCCCTTCAGCTATCCAGTACATGGCCAAGTCACAGAGCTTGGAGGTGGTACCTATCTTGGTCACAAAATCATGAGCCTATTCTGGAGAGTGGCCAGAATTAAGGAAGAAAACAGGAACTTAGGAAGATTGCAGGTCTTGCCCACAAATAAGGCAATCCTCTGTCCTTTTATAAATTGGACAGTGTGAATGTTGGGAAGCTTTCTCCTAGACAGGACACATCCATTGATGCATTTTCTTTTGTAATGTCTACACCCACGGACACAGTGGGATACACAGACATAGAAACACTTGCCTTGTCAAATGACTTAATAGAAACAGTCCACTCCAAACCAAACAAACCAACTTTCCTACCTATTCTCAGAACATGAGACAAAAACACAAACCCACACTCATTCCCACAAATGCAACTCCTTCCCCCAAGAAGGTCTGTTACTAACGAGAGTGTCCTCTGCCTGGTGAGCCATTCTTTGTTCACCCGAAATGGCCTGTCTGTTCTCAAATCTGGACTCCTTGGCCCACTCTGTGAAGTTGTCAGAGCCAGCTTTGAGCCGCCACTACCTGCTTTCTCAGGAAAGACACCTCTTCAGATTTTTTCTGGCATTTGGCCATCTTCACATCTGTAGGTACCAAGAAAGACTGACTCTTTCCATGATAAATCCAAACAAGTGAGAACTCTGTGACTGTTACTGGGCCTGACCCTGGGTGCCTGGTTTCCGGGATCCCAAGTTCAGAGAGTTCCATCACAAAGAAGTGAGGTAGGTCACTTCCTTCATGAACTGAATGAGCTCACAACCTTGGCAAACACTTTGTCCTAACAGTTTCTTCCTAGGGTCCCATGAGATGGAGGCTGCCCCTACTTCCTGTGACACTTTCACAAGTTAGAATGGTATATCAACCATAGGTACTGGGGGAGAGATCTCCACACAGGGTTGGTTTGGTCCATTTTGTCTACATTAAAATGTGAGAGGCTTATTCAGACACATCTCTTCATCCTGACCAGGTTGTTTGCCATGGAAAATGACTTTTGCTCTCTCAGGTCCTTCATAGCATTCTATATCTTCTTCAGGGATAATTTCTACATGGATCTTTGAGATTCTCAGCAGGTGGAAGATCCCCTATATTCCTGGATTGTAAGACGAACTCTATCCCTGCACTTCTGTAAAGTTAGATTGAGGGAACAGTGTATGGTTAGTGTTAATATCATGTTCTATTTGCCTTAGGAATCATTCTGCTGGATGAATAATGGTATTGGGAACCTGAGATATTTACAAGAATATATAGGTGAAATATAAGTATGGAAACAGAAATCTAGGGAAGACTTGAAGCCAAGTAGGACATTGGGCCCTTGAGTAGCATGCTTTGCTTTGAATTATATTCTGCACAGATGTCTCAGATAAATCGATATACAAAGAAATAGGATCTTATACACTGGATGATTGAATAACATACAGAATATCCAATTAAAAAGGGATAGTCTGTAGGATTAGCAAGATAGTCAGTAGGTTTATAAAGAAGAGTGAGTATAGGATTTGTACCAAAAGTTCTTTACAAATAAGGTTTCAGGTAGAGAGTGAATGTAAATGTCAGCACATGTGAAGAGTCAGTCACAATGACGAATTGGGGAAAATATGTAGGAAAGCAGATATAAATAGAGACATTAGGAAGTCAGTAAAAGTATAAAGTGTGTAATTTGTTTAGACATTTTCAACGGGTTGAGTCTGAATATATAATCTTAGGCAGAAACTAATATGTTGTCACAAATTGGATTGACTTTTGAGAGCATTAGGTAACCAGGACATGGATGTTTTTATTAATCCATGCTCACTTTTTATTTAGGCTTTGGTAAAATCATAAGTGTGACCTTTGCATTTTGTGTCCAGAATATTATTGTGATAAAATGTATATGTAGATCAGGTGACATGAGTATTTCTTCCACCATTTCTGTAGCAATATATTGTAGACGTATAAATTACTATTGAGGGTACAATAGGTGTACCCTGTGTCTATGAATATGCAGATCATGCATGAATAAACCATACTGTGTGTAAATAATATAACTGGTTCCACTTTAAATAATGGATTGAATTGATATCTGAAAATATAAAAGAAATCTCATATTGATATACAATCATTCACTGCAACCAGTTATACATCTAATGGTAATATGATGGTTGTGGTTTATCCTGAAAGGTGTGTGAGTTTTGTTTCAAAAGTGATTATGGAAATCAAAAACAATGTGTTTGGAAAGAAGTCTCATGAAAAGAATAGTCAAGAAACCTGTAAGAATACATGTGTTCTCAAGCAGGAAGTGATTGAACATTATATATCATACTATATATAATGTGCATAAACTGCAGAAATAGTAATGTACCAGTGTTGAATAAAAATGAAAATCAAAATACACATCATGTCCCATAGGAATATACTTGCATTGATGTTAATCTGGGTCAGTTACTGTAGAAATATTAGGATTTTTATGCACCATTCACGGAAGTTACTTTTCAGTACTAGGAAAAAAGTATGTATTTAAGTTGGATGAATATTTCTGAGAATAATCTTGTGAAAATTTGATTATAAATCCACATAAATCACAAAACATTATAAACAAAAAAGTCTAATGGACATTAAGATGTAGCAATATATATGCCAATTTAATTCCATCTTGAAATATATATCATCCACTGATCCAAAACTATTTATTTAATGAACTTGAATTTATGTATAATGTTGTTCAGCTAGGAAGCTCCCCCATAGATTGAATTTTCTGTTCCAACAGTGTTTAGGAGGAGTGATCTCCTAAATGTGTATGCAAATATGTGCTACACAAAAATCTTCCCACTCTCATCCAGAACAATGCCTTGATATTACCTTCACCCCAAGTAAGACACAGTTGGAGGACAAGAGTTAGAAAATCTGTGAATACATATCTGGAATGTAAAATGGTCAGGAGTTCACAACCTTGCAGGTTGTAGAGAAGTTTCCAAGAGTAAAGGACAGGCTTGATAGATCCAACCTGATTTTTAATTAGAATTGGGAGCCATCTTGCCAGAAAGCCGTGAAAAGATAATTTGGGCTTTACTATAAATTACTGCAAATTCTGAACCTACTTGGAATGCCCGCCCGTGCCTTGAACTCATCCATGCCTGGCTCTCTGACCAGATAACAGTGCTCTCTGAAACATTAGTGACACCTAATAAATATTGGCCTTTCCAGGCCAGACAACGACCCTCTCTGAGTCTCTAATGGTCCTCATAATTTCTGATGTTGGGGCCAGCAAAAAAATGTAAACTACCCTTAGTGTGATGCTTTCAAAGTTCTGTATCTGTAACCCCCTTTTTTTGTAACTTTCTGGGCTATCTAGCTGGGCTGTAGAAAAGGTGGTGTTGCTGTCTTGTTCCCGCCATTTTGGGAGGGAGAGGCAGCCTGGCCGGTTTTAATAATAAGCTTGCCTTAATTTGATTTTAATTGGAGTCAGTGGTCTTTTCTTGCATCCTAGTCCAAAATTTTGGAGTTCCCCAGTGAGATGACCCTGCTCGACCAGATCACAAGACCAGACTGCTGAAAATTCTGAAGCTGGCCTTCCCTCCAGGGCTACGGGCTGGGGAGCCACTCTAGGGGGTGCACAACTTTAGATGTTCCAAGGCCTTGGAGTGAGCCGTCGGTCTGGGGAGCACTGCAGTGAACCACCGCACTGAAACTATTAGCAAGCACCTGGTGGAGGAGGCCTCCATAGGTAAGTGGCACCTTGATAACATCTTACATCTGGTTAAGGGAGATCTCCTCTAATGACAGAGAGGTGGCCTGGGGAGGCTCACATACACTCCTGTCCAGGACAGTAATGAGAATCGTTCTGTCCTCTGTTCCGTTCTGTAGGGAATTCCTCTGGAAGGTTAGAGAGGTGCCGAGGGACACGCACGCGCTCCTACCCCAGAGCTTTAGTAAAACGTTGAATTGCTCCTCTGTTTTTCTGTTTTGGCACTGGGATTCTGTTTTTTTTTTTTTTTTTTTTTTTTTTGTGTGTGTGTGTGTGTGTTTTGTTCTGTGTTCTATATGTTTTTTGTTTTTTTGTTTTTGTGATTTCTGTGATAAAATCTTAAGGATATTGAACGTGAAAATGGGTAACAAAGCAAGTAAGCCTAACACCCCTTTGGACTGTGTTTTAAGGAACTGTGATGAACTTTACCACCATTTGTTAAGCAGAATGAGAGAAGCCCCTAGCTGGCTGCCTGGAGCACACCCAGTGCAGATGGCAATGCCTGCTGGGGAATGAAGAACTGAGTATCTCCCAGCATCTGCCGAAGCCCTGTTGCTTCAGGGAATTCCCTCCTTCGTTCCCTGCACTGTAAGGATAATGCCACCTCTCTCTTCTTAAAAAAAAAAAAGAGAAAAACAAAAAGGGGACACTAAATGCAGTAAAGTCACCATGGAGACACTTTATTTTACATTTCAGGTTGCTCCTCTGTGAAAACATTTGGTCCCTTGTGGGGACATCTGTGGTGCCACTGGGGAAGGAGATTTTTCTCTTATTTGCTCTGTTTTAAAGGGTTCTGTCTGTCAGCCATTGTCTGGAGTTCATTTCTGTCTGCCTTGTGCCTTTTTTCTGGCCCTTTAAGACATGTGCAATAATGTGTTAATATTATAAATTGTTTCTTGGAAATGATCTTAGCTGAATGTGTGTCTAAATGATGATGTTTCATTGTACCAATCTGGTATCTGAATGGGTTTTTGAAGCATTCCACAATCTTGCAGTTAAAAGTCGGGTTTAGGCAATTGTTTAGTTTATGGTTTCAGATAATTCATGCCAGAGAACTTAAATACTTAGGATGAAAAACTAAAGAACTCTACTTCCAAGTTGGCAAGTAACTTCCCAATCATTCAGTCTTTTTTTCACCAATTTTAAATTAGGTAGCCTGGGAAAATGTCACTCTGTGTACCAGTGCATTAATATGGACAAGGATACTAAATCATAGTGTGATATCTGTTGACAAAACAACTTGTAAAGATATAAAATTTTGTGAATTGTATCTTAAACTTGTATCATAATTTTCAACATCCTAACCTGAAAATTATGTTTAAAATACCTTAGGCCTAAGGTTTCTGCTCAGAATAGCCTTTTTTTCCTGCTTCTTCCAGACCTCAGGCAGGACTTATTTTGAAATGCAAATGAAAGAAGCCTGTAAGCTTAGTAGGAGACTTATTTGAGGCCTAAGGAAAAAAAAAAGGTAAATTGTATGGTATTTACTAACTACTGGCCAGTCATTTTTTCTAGGACTCATAATTTTTTCCTTAGATTATTTATTTATTTTTTGAGCTCATGATTTTGCTCCTACAGACCTAGGTTAATGTTTTTCTGATCAGTAATATCTTTGACCAACTGTGGAATTTTTAAATCATTGCAATGGAGATTTCACCTGTGAAAAGCTACAAGGCCTTCACGTTTATTATGTGTGCACAATTTGTTATGTGTTGTATGTCTATATATATATATATATATATATATATATATATATATATATATATATATATATATATATACATATGTACGTATATCATATATAAGATACACAAATTAACATATATAAGGAGCACTCATATTAAAAAGCACTCATAAAAACAATTTTAAAAAGTGGATCCAAAGATCTTTAATTCACGTGATTTAAATGTTTCAATTTAAATTGGGTAAACAGATAAATATAAATGTCTTTAAATTTAAGCTTACAAGTTTTTCTAGGTGTTCAAAAATCTAATAAAGTATTAATGTCTACAAAAGGTCTAATATGCCTTTCTTCCAGGACTTTTCTTTCAATCAAAAAAATGGTTTACACTGTTCAATACATTTGTCTAATATTTTGATAAATAAGTAAAGTAAATTTGATATGGGATTACTCATTCATGAGTACTTTTGTTTGATATCTGATTGATATACTAAGGTCTGTATAAGTTTGTACTAAAGTCTGTATAAGATTGTAAAAATCAGTCATGTGTTAAAGAGACAAAAATTTCTTAAACATAAATTTACCCATAACATTTAGTTTATTAAGATTTAAATTTTCTAGAGCAAGCAACCATAAAAATTAAACAACTGTTTAAATAAGAACTGTTATTTTAGAGCCCTGTACTGCCATTTCTTTAAAAGCTAAACTTGGTTAATGTAGAAACATCAATGTAATTGTGATGCTATTAATGTGCTCATATCTTCCAGTTATACGACTCTATAAGGTAGAAACTTTAAAATAGCATTATATCAAGCAGGTGTTCTGAAGTTGTATGGCAAATAAAATATATATTGGGGATTTATTTACCTGTTATCAATAATATATATATAAATTTTATGTTACTTTTTACATTGTGGAACAATTTAAATTTATTTTTAAGTTAATGAGACCCTAATCTATGTAAAGGTTAAAATCTTTCAGCCGTACTTTAATTCATGTTTTAAATGTGATATCATATGGTGTGAGCTAATGTTCATGTGACCTCAAACAATTTATGTAAACTTTGTAAAATGATATTTAAAAAAAAAAAGGTCAGCTTTAGAACTAAAGAATTTAAGATTTATAAGGAGCCCTGCTTACCTGAGATAAGACTCTGTGTCCCATCTTACTACATGTGAGGTTGACTATGAAAGCAGTAGGTCAGATTTTATTTCATTTAAACTTATGTTCAATTTTTTTTTTTCTGTCAAGATTACTAGGATCTCAAAAAGGTGATATAATATATAACTCACCGAAAAAATTCAGGGTAGCTATTAGATGAACTAAGTATTTTTACTCTTGTTAAAAAAATTTTAGTTTTTAATTTCCTTATAAGTGATCTAAAGATTCCCTGTTGGTGTTTTACAGAAGTGTTGCTTTAAGAACACAACATGGGTTAATTTAAGAAAATAAGTCATCAACTACAAGATAGACAGAATAATAAGATCCCAATTAATAAAATATAAATAATTATAAAATTATAGACACTAAAGCACAGTACTCTTAATATATGGCTGTTAAAATTTATTTGCTGGTTGTTTCAGATTAGGATTGAAAATTAAAGTTAAATGAAAAGGGCCAAAAAAAAACAATATTTGACTCTTGCCCTCTGAGTCAGTCTGAATCCAGGGAACAGGGGACTTCTCAATGAGCTTTGCAACTCTGGGCCACATAACCTCCCGATCAGGGAGATTAATGAGACCACTGGAGAACAGAAAGCCAATCAGTGTATTTGCTACAAAGAGGAGAGTCATCAGGAAAGGGAGACATCCCTGATGCTTCTGAGGGAAGCCACATGGTCAAGCAAGACCTGAACCCACCTAGCTCAAATTGCACTAGCAGAACTGAGAAGTTGCTCTCAAGTTTCCCAAGGAATGACTCCCATAAAAGCTCAGCTGACTGCTAACAATAGATAGAAACAAAAGTCATTTGACTGCTTCATCTTAAACACTTAGCAAAGAAAGTTATAACCAAAATACAGCCATTCCTGGGCATTTTAAATAATAATAATAATAATAATAATAATAATAATAATATTTTAAGGTATACACTTTATGTTAGCCTCCCAAAATAAGTAAAACTGTTGGCTACAAAGAAGGATTCTCATACAGGAATGCCTGATAACTATAAAAAGAGACTATCAAGAGGAGCTGCCAGAGGCAGAAGTTTTTAGTTTAAGGCGTACAGATATTCCTAACCTACACAGGTAGGCTTGGTGTTTGTTAGTACGATTATCCAGCCCTGAGTAACAGAATTAAATGTTTCTCTATTAGACACAGAGGTCATACTAGTGAAAGGATTTTGCAAAATCAGATGACATTAAATTATTAAACTGTATATTATGGGGAGGGACAACTGTAACACTAAAAGTTAAATATTAAGTTGACAGTCCTGATAATTGGGCATATTAAAGACTGGTGAGGGTACTTCATACAGTGACATGATCCAGCTACTGCAACATTTATTCAATACTCATGTTTTCTGTTTCTCTCATAGAAGAACCCATCCCCAGATGACTTTACAACCTGTTCTTCCTCAACAAGACTTCAAAAAGAACTGACTTCTAAAAGGCAACTCATATCCCTCAACTGACTTCAAAAAGGCAACTCATGTCCCTCACGCCATGCACACTCATGTCACCCTCTCTCAGCTGAGAAGAAGCCAAAAGGAGAGATGACTCTCTACTTACACCAATGGAGCCAAAAATAAAGAGACTCTTAATATAAGTAACTAATTAAGTCAGGTAATATCAAGGAGACTGGTTTTCGGTGAGTTCTAAAAATTTGGAGACTGTTAACTGAGGGATTAAAATTTCCTCAGTGCTTTTCCCCTAACCTATCAAGGATTACAAAGGGACACATAAGAAAAGGGGGGAATGATAGACCCAACCTTATCTTTTATTAAAATTGGGAGCCATCTTGCAACAAAGCCATGAAAAAATCATTTTGGCTTTACTGTAAATTACTGCAAATTCTGAACCTGCTTGGAATGACTGCCCGTGCCTTGAACTCACCCGTGCATGGCTCTCTGACCAGATAGCAGCCCTCTCTGAAACTTTGTCACACCTCATAAATATTGCCCTTCTGTGGCCAGACAATGACCCTCTCTGAGGCTCTAATGGTCCTCATAAATTTTGATGTTGGGGCTAGCAAAAAAAAATGTAAACTCCCATTAGTCTGATGCTTGTCAGAGTTCTGTTATCTGTTACCCCATTTTTGTGTAACTTTCTGGGCTACAAACCTGGGCTGTAGTAAAAGTGGGGTTGCTCTCTTGTTCTCACAATTTTGGGAGGGAGAGGCAGCCCAGCCAGTGGAAATAATAAGCTTACTTTAATTTGATTTTAATTGGAGTCAGTGTTCTTTTCTTACATCCTGGTCTAAGAAGTAAACACTCCACAAACATAGAGCTCTGCCGGCCTAAAGACTTCTTGAGAAACTGCCTCTGAGGTTGGGTACTTTAAATATATTTTGTTGTCATAAGGTTTAGCTTCTTTTCTAGTGAGACCATCAAAGCTGGGTCTGCATCTATGTGAATGGAGAGCATGGTTTCTTATTTTCTAATGAACATGAGGCAGCAGTGCTGAATTCTCTCTTGGTAGGTAAACTGTGGCCACTGGGGGCTAAGTGTCTCCCCGTGTGGACTGTGAAGCCATTTGATCATCCTCCATTTTTGTGGTGTTTCTTGGTGCTGCACTGGGAGTTTGGTATTGGCTTCACGGAATACAAGGAGTTCAACTGGGACACAGTGCTGGAGGGAGTTCTGTCACGTGTGGTGGGTCAGGAACTGCAGGAGAATGCACCAACCAGGCTTCTATTTCACATAGCTTTTTCCTTGACCATACCAACCTGATTCTGAACATTGCCTTGAAACCTCTCCATATAATAAGATGCCTTTACATGTAAGGTTCTGCTGGATGCACCATGGCAGCCAAAAGGCATTTGGAAGTCAATTGGAAATCCACACGGCCCCAAATCAGATATTTTATCACACACCTGCACACCACTGCTCTGGGCCCACTACTCAGCATTCTCAACTTACTGGCATCTCTGTTCTTCACCATTTTCATGAAACCCAGTAATTCAAGGCACTGTCTGGTACACTCATGATCAGCAACAGGAGATCCAAAGGTTCTCCAGTGCCACCTGGTCATGGGAGTTTCAAAAATTTCAGGGTATTTGTCTAGCCGCTTTTCAAGGATGAAGTTGGAGAAACTGTGGGTTTCAATTCATTCAGGAACCAATTAATGTTGCGGAACCTCATTTCAATGAATGCTCTGGAGAACTCTCAAAGGCAAGGCTTCCCAAAGAGTAGGCAAACGGTCACATGAAGCCCAGCCCATTGAGGTCTACAGTGTGAGGTCCATGTGTGTTTTGACTTTCAACTATGCCTGTCAAGTCTTTCAGAATAAAATCATGAGATACCCTGGTTGAGATTCCAAGTGATCAGTCGAAAGCCACCCTTGGCCTAGATTTCAGTTTCCAAGGGCGACTCTCATGCATGGCCTTCTAAAATCGCAACACAATTCATGACAATACTTCTCTGAGGTCAGTTCCAGAACTCAGTCTCTAAGGGGAATCATACCAAACTTCCAGCCCTGGTGGATCCAGTCATTTCTTCCAACCGCTACACAAATGAACACATTTAAAACCAAAACACTCCCACATGGTCCTCACCTTCTTCCATATAGACACTCATTATAACCTCTGGCTGGAGGTTTCCATGAGAGGCGCAGCACAAGACAGTATCCAAAACAAGCTCCCTTGTCCCTTATTTGCTTAAAGTCAGCTAGGCCTGGACACCATTCCTGTGAACCAGGAGTGATAAAATAAGCCTGGCCTTAATACTGCTCTGTTTCTCCAATTTGAGGCCTACTGACTGTCAGGTATAGATTCCTTATGTGATTTGAAATAATGAAAAAACCCAAGCTCATATGGGCTTGCCTCTGCAGGGCTTTGAAGAACTCATTTGACCCAAAGGATCACTTGTCTCACTTGATGGAGATCAGAAACATATCAGAGTAAGGCAAGATACTTCATACACAATGACTGATCTTTTTGCCATTTTGGTTTTGGAAGCACTCATGGGATCTTTCTTTAGTTCCATCAGGTGCTGAGAATCTAAGCCACTGCCTCACACAGGGCCAAGTGGCTGATTCAGACACATCCCTTTCCAAAGCAATTAAGCAAAGATACACAGGTGATGCCCATTCATTTCCATTTGAAAACAGTTTTCTTCAGGCTTCACAAATTGGTGGCCTGAGGGAAAGACCTTCCTCACACTCAGAGCAACAGAAAAATAGGTAAGCAAAAGGCCCAAAGCAGGGTTTCTCTACTGAGACTTTCTTTGTCACACTGATATCTGAGCATTCTGAGATGCTTGCTATTCCCTTCAGCTATCCAGTATATGGCAATGTCACAGAGCTTGGAGGTGGTACATATCTTGGACACAAAACCATGAGCCTACTCTGGAGAGTGGCCAGAATTCAGGAGGAAAACAGGAACTTCGGAAGATAGTAGGTGTTGCCCGTCCCTAAAGCAACCTGCAGTCCACTCATAAATTGGGCAGGATGAATGTTGGCAAGCTTTCTACTAGACAGGAAACATCTATTGATGCATTATCTTTTATAATGTCTACAACCACGGACACAGTGGGAGACACAGGCATACAAACAATCGCCTTGTCAAATGACTTACTATAAACAGTCCACTCTAAAGCAAACAAACCGCCTTTCTTACCTATTCTCAGAACATGAGACTAAACCACAAAATCAGAACCACACCCACAACGACACCTCCTTTATTCAAGTAGGTCTGTGACTAATTGGAATGTACTCTGACTGATGGGCCATACTATGTTTCCTTGAAATGGCCTGTCCTTCTGAGATCTGGTCTCCTTGGCCAACACTGTGATGTTTTCAGGAGCCAGTGGTGAGCCACTACCTGCTTTCTCAGGAAATTCCCCTTCTCAGAGCTCTCCTGGCATTTGGCAATCCTCACATCAGTAAGTACCAAGGAAAACTTACTCTGTCCTTGGTTATTCCAAACAACTGAGCCCACTGGGAAAAAAACTGGGACTGACTCTGGGTGCCTGGCTTCCTGGAACACAAGTTCAGAGAGATCCGTCATCAAGGAAGAGAGGTAGGTCACTTCATTCAGGAACTGAATGAGGTTACTGCCGTGGCAACCACTTTGACCTAACAATTGCTTTCAAGGGTCCCATGAGATGGTGGCTGCCCCTACCTCCTGTGACACTTTCACAAGTTAGAATGGTATATCAACCATTGGCACCTGGGAACAGCTCTCCACACAGGCCTGGTTTGGTCCATCTTCTCTACATTAAGAAGAGAAAAGCTGATTCAGACACAACCCTTCATCCTGACCAGGTTGTTTTCCATGGAGGATGACTTTTGCTCTCTTAGGTCCTCCATAGCTGCTTACAACTTCTCCAGGATTCATTTCTGCATGGACCTTTGAGTTTCTCAGCATGTGGAAGATCCCCTATATTCATGTATTGTAAGACCAACTCTATCCCTGCTCTTCTGTAAAGTTAAATTGACTGAACAGTGTATGGTTAGGTTAACTAACAGGTTCGATTTGGATTAGGAATCTTTCTGCGGGATGAATAATGGTATTGGAAAACTGCAATATTTACAATAATATATAGGTAAAATATAAGTATGAAAACAGAAATCTAGCTAAGATTTGAAGCCCAAAAGGGCATTGGGCCCTTGATTGGGATACGTAGCTTTGAATTATGTTCTGCACTGATGTGTCAGATAAATTGATATACAATGACTTAGGTCCTTGTACCATGGATGATTAAATGAAGAAGAGAACTTCCAGTCAAAAGGGATAGTCGGTAGGATTGGGAAGATTCTCGGTAGGTTTAGAAAGAAGAGTGAGTATAGGATTTGGACCAAATGTTGTTTAGCAATAGGGTTTCCGGTAGACAGTGAATGTTAATGTCAGCACAAGTGAAGAGACAGTCACAATGATGAACTGGGGAAAATAGTTAGGAAAGCTGATATCAATAGAGACATTATGAAATCAGGCAATGTATAAAGTGAGTGATAGGATTAGACATTTTCAACAGGGTTGAGTTTGAATATATAATCTTAGAAAGAAACAAATATGTATTGACCAATAGGATTGACATTTGACAGCATTAGGCAACCTGGACATGGATGTTTAGTAATCCATGCTCACTTTTCATTTAGTCTTTGCTACAATCTTAAGTGTGACCTTTGCTTTTTTTGTCCAGAATATTACTGTGATAAAACGTATATGTAGATCAGGTGACGTGACTATTTCTTCCACCATTTGTGGCAGCAACGTATTCAAGACGTATAAATTAGTAATGGGCGTAAAAAGAGGTGTACCCTTTGTCTAAGCATATAGAGATAATGCATGAATAGACCATACTGTGAATAAATAATATATCTGGTTCCGACTTTAAATAATGGATTGAAATTATATCTGAAAAAAATACAAGAAATCTTATATTGACATACAAACATTCATTCCAACCAGTTATATATCTAATGGCCACATTAAGGTTATGGTTTATCATGAAGGGTGTGTGAGTTTTGCTTCAAAAGTGATTATGGAAATCGAAAATAATGTGTTTGGAAAGAAGTCTCATGAAAAGACCAGTCAAGAAACCTGGAGGAATACATGTTTTATGAAGCAGGAAGTGATTGTGAAACAAATGCGTATAAATTTGTGAACTTGTGGATGAAATATATATATCCAATGATTTGCAAAAATGGAAGAAATAGTAATATACCAGTGTTGAATGAAAATAAACGTCAGAATACACATCATGTCCCATACGAATCTACTTGATTGATGTTAATCTGGGTCAGTTACTGTACAAATATTAGGATTTGTAAGCAACATTTACTGAAGTTAGTTTTCAGAACTACGAAAAAATGTGTATTTTAGGTGGATAAATATTTCTGAGAATAATTTTGTGAAAAGTTGATTATAAATCCACATTTTTGAACATGAATGAATTTAGGGAGTGTATTTAAGATACATATATTTCATATTTTAAAAATCAGGACAGTATATATATATATATATATATATATATATATATATATATATATTCATAATTATATATATGTGTATATACATATATACACATACACACACACAACACACACACACACAGACATTAAAATGTAGGAATATATACGCCAATCGAGGTTCATCATAAAATATATAGCATCCACAGATGCAAAAATATTTATTTTACTGAACAAGGATTTATGTATAATGTTGTTCTACTAGGAAGCTCACCCATTGTTTGAATTTTCAGTTCCCAAAGCGTTTAGAGGAGTGATCTCTTCTCACAAGTTGTATCTGTCAAGTCAGTCACCTCACAAAAATGAACGTGTGATACCAGGTAGGATTCTATATAAGCATTTAAAAATACATGTGCTGAATAGGCTACAGAGAAAGGCTGACAGGAATTTACATATTTGTTAACTTTAACAACACATGGAGAACTATTTCAATTAAAAATTGACTAGATTTATAACACCTACCATTTATCATGCAAAAGGCAAGTCCAACTATACCCCACGCCTCCTCTGAACTGCTTGTATTTCTATTCTGTTTGGGTTGTTTTTCTCCATCATATTTGGATTAGTAGACAGAGTATAGTAGGGTATGGGTTATTGTCAGGGATTCAGTATTTTCAATGGTATATAGGAAAATGAATCCAATGTGTATAAAAATATATGCTACACAATTATCTTCCCACTCTCATCCAGAACAATGCCTTTACATTACCTTCACCCCAAGTAAGACACAATTAGAGTAGAAGAGTTTGAAAATCCGTGAATGCATATCTGGGGTGGAAACAGTACTAAGAAACATATACGTATTTCAGGTGGATGAATATTTCTGAGAATAATCTTGTGAAAAGATGATTATAAATCCAAAACATAAATATGAATGAATTTAGGAAGTGTGTAATAAGACACATATTTCATATTTTGAAAAATCTTGAGAGTGTATCTATATATATATTTATATACACACACAGAGAGAGACATTAAAAATTGCAATATATATGCAAAACGAAATTCACCATGAAATGTATATCATCCACAGATCCAAATATATTCATTTTACTGAACATGGATTTATGTATAATGTTGTTCAACTAGGAAGCTCAATCACATTTGAATTATCAGTTCAAGCAGCGTTTAGGAGGAGTGATCTCTTCTTCCAATTTGTATCTGCCAAGTCAGCCACCTCACAATAATGTACGTGTGGTACCAGCTAGGATTCTATATGTGCATATAAAAATACGTGTGCTGAATAGGCTACAGAGAAAGGGGACAGGCATTCACTTATTTGTTAACTTTAAAAACGCATGGAGAACTATTTCAACAAATAATTGACTAGATTTATAACTTCTACACTATACCATGCAAAAGGCAACTCCAACTATAAAACATACCTCCTCTAAACTGCTTGTATTTCTATTCTGTTTGTGTTATTTTTCTCCATCATATTAGGATTAGTAGTCAGAGTCTAATAGGGTATATGTTAGTTTCAGGGATTCAGCATTTCTAATGGAAAATAGGAAATTGAATCCAATTTGTATGCAAATATGTGCTACACAAAAATCTTCCCACTTTCATCCAGAACAATGCCTTGACATTACATTCTCCTCAAGTAAGACACAATTAGAGGATAAGAGTTAGAAAATCTGTGAATATATATCTGGAATGGAAAATACTCAGGAGTTTACAACTTTGGAGGTGGTAGGGAAGATTCTAAAAGTAAGGGACAGGGTAAACATTCCACAAACATGTAGCTCTGATGGCCTAAATACTTTTTGAGAAACTGCCTGTAAGGGTGGCCACTTGAAATATTTGATGTTGTGAGGAGATTTAGTTCCTTTGTAGAGAAACCATCAAAGCTGGGTCTGCATCTATGTTACTTGGAGGACATGGTTTCTTATTATCCAATGAACATGAGGCAGCAGTGCTGAATTCTCTCTTTGTAGGTAAACTATGGACACTGGAGTCTAAGTGTCTTTCAGTGTGGACTGTGAAGCCAATTGGTCATCCTCCACTTTTCGTGGTGTTTCTCGCTGCTCCACTGGGAGTTTGGTATTTGCTTCAAGAAATACAAGGAGTTACAATGGGACAGAGTGGTGGAGGGAGTACTTTAAGGTGTGGTGAGTCAGGGTCTTCAGAAGAATGCACCAACCAAGGTTCTATCTTATGTAGATTGCCCCCTTGAGAATAGCAACATGATTCTGAACATTGCAGTGAATCCTCTCCATATAACAAGATGCCTTTACATATATGGGTCTGCTGGCTGCACCATGTCAGTCACAAGCCATTTGGAAGCCAATGGCTGATCCACATGGCCGCAACACAGATGTTTTATCACACAATTGCATACCACTGCTCTAGGCCCACTACTCACCAGGCTCCAACTTACTGGCATATCTGTTCTACACCATTTTCATGAAACAAAGTCAATCAAGGCAGTGTCTGGTATACTCAGGATCAGAAACAGGACATCCAAAGTATTTCCAGTGCCAGCTGATCATGAAAATATCAAAAATTTCATGGTAATTTTCTAGCCATTTTTCACGGATGAAGTTTGAGGTTCTGAGGGATTCAATTAATTCAGGAACCATTAAATGGTGAAGAAGCTAATTTCAATGAAAGCTCTGGAGCTCTCTCACAGGCAAGGTTTCCCTAAGGGTGGCCAAAATGTCACATGAAGCCAGGCCCATTGAGATCTACAATGTGAGGTCCATGTGTGTTTTAAACTCAAATATGGCTGCCAAGTCTTTAAGAAAAATTGTATGTAATATCCGGGCTGAAATTCCCAGTGTTCTGTGGAAATCCAACCTGGGCCTAGATCTCAGGTTCCAAGGGCGGCTCTCATGTGTGGCCTCCTAAAATCTCAACACAATTCATGGCAATACTTCTCTGAGGTCAGTTCAAGAACTCAGTCTCTAAGGGGAATCACACCAGAGTTCAAGCCCAGTGGAATAGTCATCTCTTCAAACCGCCACACAAATGACCACAATTAAAACCAAAACACTCCCACATGGTCCTCATCTTATTCCATATAGACACTCCTTATAACGTCTGGCTGGAGTTTTCAATGAGATCCACAGCCCAAGTCAGTGTCCAAATTAAGGTCCTGTTCCCCTCATTTGTCAAACATCAAGGTGGCCTGAACACACTTCCTGTAAACCAGGAGTGATCAAATAGGCCTGCCATTAATAATGCTTGGCTTTTTCAATTTGAGGCCTTCTGAGTCTGTGGTTTAGATTCTTTATGTGAGTTTGAGTCATGAGAAAACCCAAGCCCCTCTGCAGAGATTTGAAGAACTCATTTGGCCCAAAGGATTCCTATTCTCACTTGATGGAAGTCAGGATCCTAACAGAGGAAGGTAAAATAATTCATTCACAATGAGTGAATATTTGCCATTTTGGTTTTGGATGCACACATGGGATCTTTCTTTTGATCCATCAGGTGCTAAGAATCTAAGCCACAACCTCACACAGGGCCAAGAGGCTGATTCAGACACATCTTTTTCCAAAGCAATTAAGCAAAGAGACACAGGTGATGCCCTTCACTTCCATTTGAAAAATGTTTTCCTCAGGCTTCCCAAAGGGGTGGCCAGAGGCAAAGACATCCTGAGATTCAGGGCAACAGAACAATAGGTTAGCAAAAGGTCCAAAACAGGCTTTCTCCACTGAGACTTTCCTGGTCACACTGATATCTGAGTTTTCTGAGATGCTGGCCATTCCCTTCAGATATCCAGTACATGGCCATGTGACAGAGATTGGAGGTGGTACATATCTTGGACACAAACCCAAGAGCCTATTCTGAAGAGTTGTCAGAATTCAGAAAGAAAACTGGGACTTAAAAAGGTAGTAGGTGTTGCCTATCTATATGGAAACCACACTCCATTCATTAATTGGGCAGGATGAATGCTGAGAAGCTTTCTACTAGAGAGGACACATGCATTGATGCATTCTCTTTTCTAATGTATACAACCACGGACACAGTGGGATACACAGACGTAGAAACACTCACCTTGTAAAACGACTTACTAGAAACAGTTCACTCCAAACCAAAGAAACCTCCTTTCCTACCTATTCTCAGAACAGAGACAAAACCACACACCCACACTCAAAAAGACACCTCCTTCCCCCAAGTAGGGCTGTGATTATCCGGAGTGTCCTCTGACAGGTTTGCCATACTATGTTCCCCGGTAATGCTCTGTCCTGTCTCAGATCTGGTCTCCTTGTCCAACTCTGTGAAGCCGTCAGGAGCCAGCGGTGATCCACTACCTGCTTAGTCAGGAAAGGCCCCTGTTCAGATCTTTCCTGGCATTTGGCCATCCTCACATCAGTCAGTACCAAGAAGACTGACTCTGTCCTTGGTGATTCCAAACAAATGAGACCACTTGGACTGGGACTGGGACTGGCTCTAGTGCTTGGTTTCCTTGGTCCCAAGTTCAGAAAGTTCCATCAACAAGGAAGTGAGGTAGGTCACTTCCTTCAAGAACTGAATGAGGTCACTGCCTTGGCAACCACTTTGTCCTAACAGTTGCTTCCAAGGGTCCCATGAGATGGAGGCTGCCCCTACTTCCTTGGACACTTTCACAACTTAGAATGGTATATCAACCTTAGGCACCCGGGAACAGCTCTCCACACAAGCCTGGTTTGGTCCATCTTCTCTGCATTAAGAAGAGAGAGGCTGATTCAGACAAAACCCTTCATCCTGACCAGGTTGTTTGCCATGGAAAATGACTTTTTGTCTCTCAGGTCCTTCACTGCTGCCTACATCTTCTCCAGGGATCATTTCTGCATGGACCTTTGAGGTTCTTAACAGGTGGAGGATCCCCTACATTCCTGTATTGTAAGAACAATCTGTCTCTGCTCTTCTGTAAAGTTAGATTGAGTGAACAGTGTATGGTTAGGGTTAATTTCATGTTCGATTTGGGTTAGGAATCATTCTGCTGGATTAATAATGGTATTGGGAACCTGTGATATTTATAAGAATATCGAGGTTAAATATATGTATGAGAACAGAAATTAAAGTAAGATTTGAATCCCAGAAGGGCATTGGGCCGTTGATTGGGATATTTAGCTTTGAATTACTATCTGCACACATTTCTCAAATAAGTCGATATACAATGGCAGAGGAACTTGAAACTTGGATGATTGAATGCTGAAGAGAACATCCAGTCAAAAGGGATTGTCGCTAGGATTAAGAAGATAGTCTTTATGTTTAGCAAGTAGAGTTAGTATAAGATATGTAACAAAAGTTCTTTAGCAATTTTTTTTCGGCCAGTGAGTGAATATAAATGTCAGCACATATGAAGAAATCAGACACAATGATGAACTGGGGAAAATTTGTAGAAAAGCAGATATCAATAGAGACATTAGGAAATCAGGCAAAGTATAAAGTGAGTGATAGGATAAGACATTTTCAACAGGGTTGAGATTGAATTTCTAATCTTAGGAAGAAACAAATATGTAGGTCACCAATAGGATTGACATTTGAGAGCATTAGGCAACATGGACATGGATGTTGTTAGTAATCCATGTTCACTTTCTATTTAGGCTTTGGTACAATCCTAAGTGGGACATTTGCATTTTGTTTCCAGAATATTACTGTGATAAAATGTATATGTAGATCAGATGACATGATTATTTCTTCCAACATTTCTATGAGCAGTATTTTGAAGACGTATAAATTAGAATTGGGGGTAAAAAGAGGTGTACCCTGTTTCTATGAATATACAGATAATGCATGAATAGACTTTAATTTCAATAAATAATATATCTTGTTCCACTTTAAATAATGGATTGAATTGATATCTGAAAATATATAAGAAATCTTATATTGATATGCAATCATTCATGACAACCAGTTATACACCTAATGTTAATATTAGGGTATGATTTATCATGAAGTTTGTGTGAGTTTTGCTTCAAATGTGATTATGGAAATCGAAAATAATGTGTTTGGAAAGAAGTCTCATGAAAATGCCAGTCAAGGAACACCGAGGAATTCATGAGTTCTGAAGCAGGAAGTGATTGAAATTGAAAAAAATGACGATAAATTTGCTTACTTGTGGATGAAATATTATAATATGATGTGAATAAACTGAAGAAATAGTAATGTACCAGTGCTGAATTAAAATGAACATCAAAATACACATCATGTCCCACAGGAATCTACTCACATTGATGTTAAACTGTGTTACTTACTGTAGAAATATTAGGATTTCTTTGCACCATTCACCAAAGTTAGTTTTCTTTTTTTTAATTTTTATTTATGCTTGTTCAAAACATTACATAGTTCTTGATATATCATATTCCACACTGTGATTCAAGTGGGTTATGAACTCCCATTTTTACCCCGTAAACAGATTGCAGAATCACATCAGTTACACATCCATTGATTTACATATTGCCATACTAGTGTCTGTCGTATTCTGCTGCCTTTCCTAACCTCTACTATCCCCCTCCCCTTACCTCCCCTCCCCTCTTCTCTCTCTACCTCTTTACTGTAATTCATTTCTCCCCCTTGTATAATTTTTTCCTTTCCCTCACCTCCTCTTGTATGTAATTTTGTATAACCCTGAGGGTCTCCTTTTATTTCCATGCAATTTCCCTTCTCTCTCCCTTTCCCTTCCTCCTCTCATCCCTGTTTAATGTTAATTTTCTTCTCATTCTATTCGTCCCTACTCTGTTCTTAGTTACTCTCTTTATATCAAAAAAGACATTTGGCATTTGGTTTTAGGGATTGGCTAGCTTCACTTAGCATAATCTGCTCTAATGCCATCCATTTCTCTGCAAATTATATGATTTTGTCATTTTTTAATGCAGAGTAATACTCCATTGTGTATAAATGCCACATTTTTTATCCATTCATCTATGGAAGTGCATCTAGGTTGGTTCCACAGTCTTGCTATTGTAAATTGTGCTGTTATGAACATCAATGTAGCAGTGTCCCTGTAGCATTATTTTTAGGTCTTTAGGGAATAGACTGAGAAGGGGAATACCTGGGTCAAATGGTGATTCCATTCCCACCTCTACAAGAAATCTCCATACTGCTTTCCAATTTCGCTGCACCAATTTGCAGTCCCACCAGCAATGTACAAGTGTACCCTTTTCTCCACATCCTCGCCAGCACTTGTTGTTGGTTGAGTTCATAATAAATATCTGGAATGGAAAATGCTCAGGAGTTCACAACCTTGAAGGTGGTAGAGGAGTTTCCAAAAGTAAGGGACAGGGTAAATACCCCAAACATGGAGGTGTGTCGGCCTTAAGACTTCTTGAGAAAATGCCTCTGAGGTTGGGCACTTGAAATATATGTTGTTGTCAGGAGCTTTAGCTTCTTTTGTAGTAAGACCATCAAAGCTGAGTCTGCATCTATGTGACCTGGAGAACATGGTTTTTTATTTTCCTATGAACACGAGGCAGCAGTGCTGAATTCTCTCTTTGTAGGCAAACTGGGGCTACTGGGGGCTAAGTGTCTCCCTGTGTGGACTGTGAAGCCATTTGTTCATCCTTCACATTTCGTCATGTTATTTGATGCTGCACTGAAAGTTTGGTATTTACTTTATGAAATAAAGGAGTTTAACTGTGATACAGTGCTGCAGGGAGTTCTGTCACGTGTGGTGGTCAGGATCAGCAGGAGAATGTACCAAGCAGGCTTCTATCACACATAGTTGCCCCCTTGACCATAGCAACATGATTCTGAACATTGCCCTGAAACCTCTCCATACAACAAGATGCCTTTACATCCAAAGATCTGCTAGCTGCACCATGTCAGTCAGAAACCATTTCTAAGCCAATGGCAGATCCACGTGGCCCCACCACAGATGTTTTTTCACACACCTACACTCTACTGCTCTTGGCCCACTACTCAGCAGGCTTCAACTTACTGGCATATCTTTTCTACACCATTATCATGAAACTCAGTCAAACCAGGCACTGTCTTGTATACTCATGATAAGCAACAGGACATCAAATGGTTTTCCAGTGCCAGCTGGTCATGGAAATTTCAAAAATTTCATGGTATTTTCTAGCCATTTTTCAAGGATGAAGTTGGAGGTACTGTGGGTTTCAATTCATTCAGGAACCATTAAATGTTGAGGAAGCCAATTTCAATGGAAGCTCTAGAGAACTCTCACAGGCAAGTCTTCTGAAAGAGTGGCCCAAGGTCACATAAAGCCAGCCACATTGAGGTCTACAATGTGAGGTCCATGTGTGTTTAGACTCTCAACTATTGCTGCCAAGTCTTTCAAAATATAATCAAGTGATATCCTCGCTGAGATTCCCAGTGCTCTGTGGAAAGCCACCCTGGGCCTAGATCTCAGTTTCCAAGGGTGACTCTCATGCGTGGCCTCCGAAAATCCCAACACAATTCATGACAATACTTCTCTAAGGTCAATTCCAGAACTCAGTCTCCAAGGGGAATCCCACAAGAGTTGAAACCCAGGTGAACGCAGTCATCTTTTCCCAGTGCCACACAAATGACCACAATTAAAACCAAAACACTCCCACATGGCCCTCATGTTCTTCCATATAGACACTCATCATAACATCTGGCTGGAGGTTTCCATGAGGGGCGCAGACCAAGACACTGTCCAAAATAAGCTCTTTTGCCCCTCATTTGCCGAAAGTCAGGGTGGCCTACACACCCTTCCTGTGAACCAGAACTGATCAAATAGGCATAACGTCAATACTGTTCTGCTTTTCCAATTTGAGGCCTACTGACTGTCAGGTATAGATTCTTTATGTGATTTGGAGTCATCAGAAAACCCATGCACTTCTGCAGGGGTTCAAAGAACTCGTTTGAACTAAAGAATCCCGATTCTTACTTGATGAAGGTCAGGAATCTAATAGAGGAAGGCAAGAGACTCATTTGCCATTTCTGTTTTGAATGCACTCATGGAATCTATCTTTAGACACATCAGGTGCTGAGAATCTAAGCCACAACCTCACACAGAACCAAGAGGCTGATTCAGACACATCCTTTTACAAAGGAATTATGCAAAGAGCCACAGGTGATGCCCATTCATTTTCATTTGAAAACTGTTTTCTTCAGGCATCACAAAGGGCTGGCCAGAGGCAAAGACCTTCCTGACATTTAGGGCAACAGAAGAACAGGTAAGCAAAAGACCCAAAGCAGGGTTTCTCCACTGAGACTTTCCTGGTCACACTGATATCTGAGTTTTCTGAGATGCTTCCCATTCACTTCAGCTATCAAGTACATGGCCATGTCACAGAGCTTGGAGGTGGTATATATCTTGGACACAAAACCATGAGCCTATTCTGGAGAGTGGCCAGAATTCAGGAAGAAAACAGGATCTTAGGAAGATAGTAGGTTTTGCCCATCCAGAAGGCAAGCCGCAGTCCATTCATCAATTGGGCAGGATTAATGCTGGGAAGCTTTCTACTAGACAGGACACATCCATTAATTCATTCTCTTTTCTAATGTCTACAACCACAGACACAGTGGGATACACAGACATAGAAACACTCACATGTCAAACAACTTACTAGAAACAGTCCAATCCAAACCAAACAAACCGCATTTCCTACCTATTCTCAGAACATGTGACAAAACCACAAAACCACAACCACTCTCACAAAGGCACCTCCTTCCCCCAAGTAGGTCTGTGACTATCCACAGTGTCCTCTGACTGGTGGGCCATACAATGTTCTCCCGAAATGTCCTGTCCTGACTCAGATCTGGTCCCCTTGGCCAACTCTGTGAAGTTGTCAGGAGCCAGCGGTGAGCCACTACCTGCTTTCTCAGAAAAGGTCCCTCTTCAGAGCTCTCCTGGCCTTTGGCCATCCTCACATAGGTAGGTACCAAGAAAGACTGACCCTGTCCTTGGTAAAACCGAACAAGTGAGCCCACTGGGACTGGGACTGGGACTGGCTCTGGGTGCCTGTCTTCATGGATCCCAAGTTCAGAGAATTCCTTCACCAAGGAAATGACGTAGGTCACTTCCTTCAGGAACTGAATTAGGTTACTGCCTTGGCAACCAATTTGTCCTAACAGTTGCTTCCAGGAGTCCAATGAGTTGGAGGCTGCCCCTACTTCCAGTGAAACTTTCACAAGTTTGCATGGTATATCAACCATAGGCACCCAAAAAAAACTCTCCAGATAGGCCTGGTTTGGTCCATCTTCTATACATTAAGAAAAGAAATGTTGATTCAGACACATCCCTTCATGCTAACCAGGTTGTTTGTCATGGAAGATGACTTTTGCTCTCTGACGTCATTCATAGCTGCCTACATTTAATCCAGGGATCATTTTTTTAATGACCTTGTAGGTTCTCAGCAAGTGGAAGATCCCCTAATTTCTGTATTGAAAGACCAACTCTGTCCCTGCTCTTAAGTAAAGTTAGATTGAGAGAACAGTGTATAGTCAGGGTTAATAACATGTTCCATTTGGGTTAGGAATCATTCTGCGGGATGAATTATGGTATTGGGAACGTGCGATATTTATAAGAATATAAGTGAAATATAAGTATGAAAACAGACATCTAGGTAATATTTTAAGCCCAGAATTGCATTGGACCCTTGGCTGGGATTCTTAGCTTTGAATTATATTCTGCACAGATATCTCAGATAAATCGATATACAATGGCATAATTCCTTGTACCTTGGTTGATTGAATGTTGAAGAGAACATCCAGTCAAAAAGGGATAATTTGTAGGATTAGTAAGATAGTCGGTAGGTTTTGAAAGAAGAGTGAGTATAGGATTTGGATGAAAAGATCTTTAGCAATAGGGTTTCGGATAGAGAGTGAATGTAATTGTAAGCACATGTGGAGAGTCTGTCAAAAGGATGAACTGGGGAAAAAAAGTAGGAATGCAGATATCAATTGACATTAGGATATCAGGCAAAGTATTAAGTGAGTGATAGAATTATACATTTTCAACAGGCTTGAGTTTGAATATATAATCTTAGGAAGAAACAAACATGTAGTCACCAATAGGATGAACTTTTGAGAGCATTAGGCAATATGGACATGGATGTTTTCCATAATCCATGCTCACTTTCCATTTAGGCTTTGGTACAAACATAAGTTTGACCTCTTCTTTCTGTGTGCAGAATATTACTGTGGTAAAATGAATATGTAGATCAGGTGACATGAGTATTTCTTCCACCATTTCTGGGAGCAATATTTTGAAGACGTATAAATTATTTTTGGAGGTAAAAATGGTGTACACTGTGTCTATAATTAAAGAGATAATGCATGAGTAGACCATACTGTAAATAAGTATTATAACTGGTTCTAACTTTAAATAATGGATTGAATTGATATCTGAAAATATACAGAAAATCTTACATTGATATACAATTCTTCATTCCAACCAGTAATATATCTAATGGTTATATCAGCATTATGATTTTTCATAAAGAATGTGTAAGTTTTGCTTCAAAAGTGATTATGGAAATCGGAAAAAATGTGTTTGGAAAGAAGTCTCATGAAAAGACCAGTCAAGAAACCTGGAGGAATACATGTGTTTTGAAGCAGAAAGTGATTGAAAGTGAAACAAATGCCTATAAATTTGTGAACTTGTGGATCAAATATATATACTATGATGTGCGTAAACTGAAGAAATAGTAATGTACCACTGTTACATAAAAATGAACGTCAAAATACACATCATGTCCTCTCCCACAGGAATCTACATGCATTGATGTTAAACTGGGTCAGTTATTTTAGAAATATTAGGATAATGCCGCAGTCTTGCTGGGCACAATCAGGAGCCACTTGTCAAAAGAAACTAACTTTATTTTTAGGACCACACACGCCAAACAAAACAGCCTCTCAGGAAAAACCTTCAGAGCCCCAACTGCCACCACTGGCTTCCCAAAACCTCTCCCTCCCACACGAGCCTCTCTCCGCCTCCAACAATCCTCCTGCTCTTGAGGCCGATTGGGTGGGCCATGAGGGCGGAGTCAAAAAAGTCCCCCAATGAGTAGTTTTGTGGTCTGAAAGGGCAGGGAAACAGCCCATTGAGCATCACTGCAGAGGAGCCAATCAGCTAGGTGTTGCTGGGGCCGCTGTGAGCCAATCATCAGTTGGCAGCTGGAAGTTTGCTGGCAGCAGGAATTTTGCTGGGGCCGCTTCGGCTGTGGCTCTCAACATCTTCCCCTCTCTGTTTAAACAACACGCATGTGTCTTAGGGACCGTGCCTGCCTTAGGTTGTCCAATAGTACATATGGTCTTTACCCGTTAAGTTGGTACCATTGCAATTGGATCTTACCCGTCACTGACTACCCGTCCAGTAAAGAGCCACACCTGTGGAGAGGTCTTTGTACCAGCGGGGGTGGGTGAGGTTCTTTGACTCACCTCTGTTGGCCCCCCAAATTTTAGCTGGACGATCATGACACGCAGAAGAGAGGAAGATACACCAAGCCAATTGACGGCTCCTTTTGGAAAAATTGTACCACCAATGACATCATCAGCAAAGATACCCCAACACTACCACAAGTCGCTGCACCAACAGATAGTTCACAATGCATTTAGGTGAGTTCACAATGTGTCCAGGCAAGTTCTGCAAGCAGTACATTGATGGCTATTGCAGAAGCTGTAGATTGGTATTATCTTTGATTTCACCTGCACTGGGATGAAGATAGGAACTCTGGCAATAATGTCTAAAGAAAAAAATTATGTAACATTCCAGAAGGGACTAAAACCAAAAAAAAATATGTAACATTCCAGAAGGCACATGAAAAACCAAAATGGCCCAAAAAGCAGTCATTGAGGATGAAGTCTCTCACCTTCCTCTGTAAGGATCCTGACCTCCATAAAATGAGAATAGGGATATATTGGGTCAAATGAGTTCTTCAAAACCCTGCAGAGGGTAGCCAATGGGTTATTGGGTTTTTTCATTACTCCAATTCACATCAAGAATCTATACTCCACAGACAGTAGGCCTGAAATTGGAGAAGCAGAGCAGTATTAAAGTCAGGGTTATTTGATCACTCATGGTTCACAAAATGGGTGTCCAGGCCACCCTGACTTTAGGCAAATGAGAGGAAAGGGAGATTATTTTGGACACTGTCTTGGGCTGTACCCCTCAAGGAAACGTCAAGCCAGAGGTTATGATGAGTGTCTATATGGAAGAAGATGAGGGCCATTTGGGAGTGTTTTGGTTTTCATTGTGGTCATTTATGTGGCAGTCGGAAGAGATGACTGAGTCCACCAGGGCTTGAACTCTGGTGTGATTCCCCTTAGAGACTGAGTTCTGGAACTGACCTCAGAGAAGTATTGCCATGATTTGTGTTGGGATTTTAGGCAGCCACCCATGAGAGTCGCCCTTTGAAACTGAGATCTAGGCCCGGGTTGGCTTTCCACAGAGCACTGGGAATCTCAGACAGAATATCATATGATGTTATTTTGAAATACTTGCCAGACATAGTTGAGAGTCAAAACACACATGGACCTCACATTGTAGACCTCAATTGGCCTGGCTTCATGTGACTATTTGGCCACTCTTTGGAAAGCCTTGCCTGTGAGAGTTCTCCAGAACTTTCATTGAAATGAGCTTCCTCAACATTGAATGATTCCTGAAAGAATTGAAACCCACAATGCCTCCAACTTCATCCTTGTAAAATGGCTAGATAAATACCATGAAATTTTTGAAATTCGCATGATGAGGTGGCACTGGAGAACCTTTGATGTCCTCTTGCTGATCATTAGTTTACCCGACAGTGCCTTGATTGATTGGGTATAATGAAAGTGGTATAGAACAGAGATGCCGGTTACATGGAGACTGCGGAGTAGTTGGCCCAGAGTTGTGGTGTGCAGGTGTGTGATAAAATATTTATGGTGGTGCCATGTGGATCTGCCATTGACTTCCAAATGGCTTTTAGCTGACATGGTGCACCCAGCAGACCCTTATATGCAAAGGCATCTTGTTATATGGAGAGGTTTCA
Organism: Callospermophilus lateralis; assembly: GCF_048772815.1. Classification (NCBI taxonomy): domain Eukaryota; kingdom Metazoa; phylum Chordata; class Mammalia; order Rodentia; family Sciuridae; genus Callospermophilus; species Callospermophilus lateralis. The sequence goes on from NW_027513163.1 coordinate 257,830, forward strand.
GGGCAATGTTCAGAATCAGGTTGCTATGTTCAAGGGGGCAAGCTATGTGGGATAGAAGCCAGGTTGGTGCGTTCTCCTGGAGACTCTGACCCACCACATGTCACAGAACTCCCTCCAACACTGTGTCCCAGTTGAACTCCTTGTATTTCTTGAAGCAAATACCAAACTCCCAGTTCAGCACCAAGAAACACCATGAAAATTGGAGGATGACTAAATGGCTTCACAGTCCACACGGTTAGACACTTTGGCCCAGTGGCCTCTGTTTACCTACAAAGAGAGAAATCAGCACTGCTGCCTCAGGTTCATTGGAAAATAAGAAACCATGTTCTCCAGGTCACATAGATTCAGACCCAGCTTTGATGGTTTCACTACAAATGAAGACAAAGCTCCTGACAACAACATATATTTCAAGTGCCACACCTCAGAGGCAGTTTCTCCAGAAGTCTTTTTCCCAGGAGAGCTCCATGGTTGTGGAGTGTTTACCCAATCCCTTACTTCTGGAAACTCCTCTACCTGCTCCCAGGTTGAGAACTCCTGAGAATTTTCCATTCCAGATATGCATTCACAGATTTTC